>NW_027128580.1:0-1000 GCF_037325665.1 Littorina saxatilis
AATTCCCATGAGGGTAACCTCACAGGACTATATGAATCTTGTCCTTATCCTTGTCCTTGTCTTGTTTGTGTGTAGGTCGCATCAAGTACCTGAAGGATGAGGCCCGTGAGGTACAAAATGAGCGGGAGGAGACCTACTCCAGAAACCTGGCAAAAGCTTTCGCCAGCTCTCCCGTCTTCAACCCTGAAGGTTACAAAACGGGTAAGCTGCGCCGGCGTTTACGTGCGTATGGCAGCAATTTGGATCCTGTAAAAAGTTCCATCTACTGAGGTAGTTCCTTTAGAGAGCCATCAAGCTGTGGTGAGAACATATTGTTATAAGTACTCGTATTGAAACTTGACTTGTTCTTACACATCCTCAAAAACGAACGAACGAACTTTATTAATCAAGGATGGAGATATGAGGCTGACGTCTAGTGTTACAATCTGTCCCTGCTAAAACTAAGACATGACGATGGATACAATAAAAAGGACAATCGTGAACCGACACGAAAAAAAGAAAAAGAAAACAGTTATAAGTGTCAAGGCTAATACTAATAGAGAGAGAGAGAGAGAGAGAGAGAGAGAGAGAGAGAGAGAGAGAGAGAGAGAGAGAGAGAGAGAGAGAGAGAGAGAGAGAGAGAGAGAGAGAGAGAGATACAAACAGGCAGACAGACAGACACTGACAAAGTTTACTGTGAAGCCATCGGCCCGTACACAGATCGGGAAGGGGAGATTATTTGGCTAAAATGTCAACTCTTCATTTCCATTCAGGTGGCCATTTGAATTAAATCAATCAAAAGGGATGACGTCAGTGCAATACTATTTCTATCACAGTTCCGATACCCTCTTCCTCTATTCATCAGTATGACAGCATGCATGGTAGCGGCCAAAGGGACAATTAAAAATGTCAAAGTGATAATACAAATTCTCACAGTATTGCTTCGCATTGTATTTTTCTGAACCCGCTAGGCTGATAGGGCAATCAGTGAACTAATAAATATATCTCTTCTTCAGTTCAG
>NW_027128581.1:0-35000 GCF_037325665.1 Littorina saxatilis
CCCCTACACTGCCTTCATCACTCCCCTCCCCTACACGGCCTTCATCACTCCCCTCCCCTACACTGACTTCATCACCCCCCTCCCCTACACTGCCTTCATCACCCCCTCCCCTACACTGCCTTCATCACCCCCCTCCCCTACACTGCCTTCATCACCCCCCCCCCCCTACACTGCCTTCATCACCCCCCTCCCCTACACTGCCTTCATCACTCCCCTCCCCTACACGGCCTTCATCACTCCCCTCCCCTACACTGACTTCATCACCCCCTCCCCTACACTGCCTTCATCACCCCCCTCCCCTACACTGCCTTCATCACCCCCCTCCCCTACACTGCCTTCATCACCCCCCTCCCCTACACTGCCTTCATCACCCCCCTCCCCTACACTGCCTTCATCACTCCCCTCCCCTACACTGCCTTCATCACCCCCCTCCCCTACACTGCCTTCATCACCCCCTCCCCTACACTGCCTTCATCACCCCCCTCCCCTACACTGCCTTCATCACCCCCTCCCCTACACTGCCTTCATCACCCCCCTCCCCTACACTGCCTTCATCACCCCCCTCCCCTACACTGCCTTCATCACCCCCCTCCCCTACACTGCCTTCATCACCCCCCTCCCCTACACTGCCTTCATCACCCCCCTCCCCTACACTGCCTTCATCACCCCCCTCCCCTACACTGCCTTCATCACCCCCCTCCCCTACACTGCCTTCATCACCCCCTCCCCTACACTGCCTTCATCACTCCCCTCCCCTACACGGCCTTCATCACCCCCCTCCCCTACACTGCCTTCATCACTCCCCTCCCCTACACGGCCTTCATCACTCCCCTCCCCTACACTGCCTTCATCACCCCCTCCCCTACACTGCCTTCATCACCCCCCTCCCCTACACTGCCTTCATCACCCCCCTCCCCTACACTGCCTTCATCACCCCCCTCCCCTACACTGCCTTCATCACCCCCCTCCCCTACACTGCCTTCATCACCCCCTCCCCTACACTGCCTTCATCACCCCCCTCCCCTACACTGCCTTCATCACCCCCCTCCCCTACACTGCCTTCATCACTCCCCTCCCCTACACTGCCTTCATCACCCCCCTCCCCTACACTGCCTTCATCACCCCCCTCCCCTACACTGCCTTCATCACCCCCCTCCCCTACACTGCCTTCATCACCCCCCTCCCCTACACTGCCTTCATCACCCCCTCCCCTACACTGCCTTCATCACCCCCCTCCCCTACACTGCCTTCATCACCCCCCTCCCCTACACTGCCTTCATCACCCCCCCCCCCCCCTACACTGCCTTCATCACCCCCCTCCCCTACACTGCCTTCATCACCCCCCTCCCCTACACTGCCTTCATCACCCCCTCCCCTACACTGCCTTCATCACCCCCCTCCCCTACACTGCCTTCATCACCCCCCTCCCCTACACTGCCTTCATCACCCCCCTCCCCTACACTGCCTTCATCACTCCCCTCCCCTACACGGCCTTCATCACTCCCCTCCCCTACACTGACTTCATCACCCCCCTCCCCCCCCCTACACTGCCTTCATCACCCCCCCCCCTACACTGCCTTCATCACCCCCTCCCCTACACTGCCTTCATCACCCCCCTCCCCTACACTGCCTTCATCACTCCCCTCCCCTACACGGCCTTCATCACTCCCCTCCCCTACACTGACTTCATCACCCCCCTCCCCTACACTGCCTTCATCACCCCCCCCCCCCCTACACTGCCTTCATCACCCCCCCCCCTCCCCTACACTGCCTTCATCACCCCCCTCCCCTACACTGCCTTCATCACCCCCCTCCCCTACACTGCCTTCATCACTCCCCTCCCCTACACTGCCTTCATCACCCCCCTCCCCTACACTGCCTTCATCACCCCCCTCCCCCCCCCCCTACACTGCCTTCATCACCCCCCCCCCCCCTACACTGCCTTCATCACCCCCCTCCCCTACACTGCCTTCATCACCCCCCTCCCCTACACTGCCTTCATCACCCCCCTTCCCCCCCCCCCCCCCCCCGCCTTACGCAAAACTACGCAGCCCACGCATTTCTCTGCACGTTCTATGTTTTTCGCGCGTATCGTGGTATTGCATTTCTAATCTTCAACGCACTCAACACTTCCCTTTCCTCTGACGATTCTAAACGTATCGAATAGCTGTGCCCGCATTGTTTTGAGACTGCCGGTGACACTTACTGCTTTTTCATGGGAGTTTCATGACAGCCACTAAACAGGAGTCAATACTTCCGGCTCAGTTAATAAAATTCGAATATAGCGCATTCTTTACAGTTACCGAAAATGTCATAAGGTTTCAACTGCAATTCAGCACGGACTGTTTTAACGATAGAGAATATATTACGTCCATATCATATCAGATTTCTATTGAATTTCAACAGAATACATCTGACAATTGAGAATGTATTACTTCCAAATGGCATTAGATTTCCATTGAAGTTCAACAGGGTGAACTTGACAATGGTTATTGCCGTAGCCTGCTTCAACAGGGTGAACTTGACAATGGTTATTGCCGTAGCCTGCTTCAACAGGGTGAACTTGACAATGGTTATTGCCGTAGCCTTCTTCAACAGGGTGAACTTGACAATGGTTATTGCCGTAGCCTGCTTCAACAGGGTGAACTTGACAATGGTTATTGCCGTAGCCTGCTTCAGGCGGCTGAGAAATAACAATGCGTCCAATACTTCTATCTTTCAATATTTTGTCATAAATGACTCTTTCTACAAAACTTTCGTGTTGAGATCGTGTTGAGATGACATAAGGCGCTCCCCATGAACTATCTTCACTCCAGATTTTAGCCAAAAGATTTATCTAACTCTAGAGGGAAAAAAAAGTTACATTAATTGTTGTGTATAATCAGTGATTGAGACTTCAGAATAACGTGTGATTATGCCTTTAAAAAAAAATAAAAATGTACGCTTTGAGGATCAAAGGTAAAACGAGAAATTCTGGGGGAAACAGTGACATAATGAACGGAATGTTGAGTTACAGTAACTGTTACGCTTACACAAATGTGGTTTCCTGATAAATCTGTTTGCGGACGTTCTTGTTGGTAAATGTCAGAAGTGGTTCTGTTGGTTTGTCAATAAAGGTATTTGATGGAATAATTTTAAGATTATACACACGTATGCCCCCAACTCTAACACACACGCACACACACTCGCACACACGCACACACACGCCTCACGCACACATACATACAGACACAGACAGACACACACACACACACACACACACACACACACACACTAACACTAACACACATACTCTCAAACACATACGCACACGCAAACACACACACACACACACACACACACACACACACACACACACACACACACACTAACACTAACACTAACACTAACACACAAACACATACGCACGCACACACACACACACACACATATATATATACACACACACACACACACACACACACACACACACACACACACACACACACACTGGTATTCAAGCTGTCATTATATAAGCCTAGACCACTTCATGCTAGTGAATTATTACGACAAGATCATTTATCATCCTTTTCACGAGTTATCATTCATAACCAGCTGGGGAATAAATAACACTGTTCATGAAATACTGACAGACAGAAAGAAACAAAGAAAGAAAGAACAAGTCGCGTAAGGGGAAAATACATTTAGTCAAGCTGTGGAACTCACAGAATGAAACTGAACGCACTGCATTTTGTCACAATGACCGTAGTCCGCCGCTCGTGAAAAAAGGCAGTAAAATTGACGAGCCTGTTTAGCGCGGTAGTGGTTGCGCTGAGCTGCATGGCACGCTTTTCTGTACCTCTCTTCGTTGTAACTTTCTGAGCGTGTCTTTAATCCAAACATATCATATCTATATGTTTTTGGAATCAGGAATCGACAAGGAATAAGGTGAAATTGTTTTTAAATCGATTTCGAAAATTTAATTTTAATCATAATTTTTATATTTTTAATTTTCAGAGCTTGTTTTTAATCCGAATATAACATATTTATATGTTTTTGGAATCAGAAAATGATGAAAAATAAGATGAACGTAATTTTAGATCGTTTGATAAAAAAATAGTTTTAATTACAATTTTCTGATTTTTAATGACCAAAGTCATTAATTAATTTTTAAGCCTCCAAGCTGAAATGCAATACCAAAGTCCGGGCTTCGTCGAAGATTGCTTGGCCAAAATGTCAATCAATTTTATTGAAAAATTAGAGTGTGACAGTGCCGCCTCAACTTTTACAAAAAGCCGGATATGACGTCATCAACGACATTTATCTAAAAAATGAAAAAAATGTCTGGGGATATCATACCCAGGAACTATCATGTAAAATTTCATAAAGATCAGTCTAGTAGTTTACTCTGAATCGCTCTACACACACACACACACACACACGCGCAGACACACACACACACACACACACACACACACACACACACACACACACACACACACACACACACATACACCACGACCCTCGTCTCGATTCCCTATGTTAAAGGCACAGTGCAGCTCACAGCCTTCGTTTTGCGTTTTTGTTGCAGCTGAGTGCATTTACAGTTCAAAAATCCTCATATGGTAGTAAAACAAACCCAAAACTACCCAACGACGACATCTGTGAAGCTCGACAGTTTCTTGTTCACGCGAGTGCATAAATTAACCTAGTTATTACGTACGTGGTGTTTGGTCGGAGTTCGATTCAACTGAGTGATTCCGGCCTCCATTTTGTTTTACACAAACTCATGATGACGTCTGACATAGTTTGCTAGTGACGTGTCTTTTTGTGCATGATGTGGTGATCTACCTGATCTAAATTTAGATCCAAAAATAGGTCAAGACCAGCCGGGTCCGAGTACGAAATTAATTCGTAAAAAATCGCAGTTTTCGACTCTTTGTGTGCAAATCAATGAAATTTGGTAGTTCTTCTAACGGATAGCTGCCTGAGGTATGACTAAAAGCCCCAGGGGCTCCGTGCACCTGGATTTAACAAGTTCAGTACCTTTAAAACATTTAATCAAAAATATAAGGTACAGGAAGCAAACGCTATACATGAATGACTGGATAAAGGCTAAAATATGCGTTGTTAAAGATGTTTTTAACGATAACGACATGTGCTCTTTTGAGGAAATATGTGAACGAACTGGATATAAACAGTCTCGCCTATTTGAATATAATGCAATACAGACTGCCATTAAAGCTCTATTATTGCGTGATACGGGTCAGGCCCGTTCTGATCATATGCCATTTATACAATTATCTCCACGCCAAATTCGCCTAAAGATGTTAAATTATGAGATAAAGGAGCCAAGCTCAGCTGGATTTTGGTCGAACAAATTAAATATTACATTAGAAGATAAACACTGGAAATTAGCTAACGAATGCTCGACAGAAACCCGTCTTCGTCTATTGCATTGGAAAATTTTACACAATATATATCCCACCAATATTTTGCTACATAAGATGGGAATTCGTCAAACAAATCTTTGTCAGTATTGTAACGAAACCGACTTCATCGAGCACTTTTTTTGGCAGTGTAGAGCAGTGCAACCCATATGGCAGGAATGTCAAGGGTACATATTTAAATGTACAGGCAAAAATATAAAGTTAAGCTGCGAAGAGGCTCTTTTTGGGTATTTCACACGTGACATCCCCAGAGAGAAAACCTTCATAATTAATCACCTTATATTGATATCGAAAATGTGCATAAGCCAGTTTAAGTACGGAAATCCAAAAACTAACATGAAGATCTTATTTCAGAACCAAGCTCGAGTTCGAAATTTCTAGTAAAATTGAACTGTGTATAAGAATATAGATAACTAGTAGTATTGTGCTGTTAATGTAAAGTTATTTATATATGCGCTGTATGATGCTGTGCTGAAAACTAGTACTGTAATTGGTAATTTGTAAATTCTCGCCTTTGTCTATCGAGCGTTGGATTAATTAACCTGTTATGTATTGTCCCGCTGAAAATGTATTATATAACAGAATTATGGGAACAACAACAACAACACACACACACACACACGCACACACACACACACACACACACACACACACACACACACACGCACATACACGCAGACATTAGTTAAATTGTTGTTGAATTAAAAAGTAATCTAATGGAAATGTAACCTGTAATGTAAAAGAAAACAAAATTAAAATTTCATTAAAAAAAAAAAAAGACCAAAAAGAAAGAAAGAAAGAAAAAAAAAAAAAAAAAAAAAAAGACGAAAGAGGCAAAAAAAGATGGGTTGAAGCAGCCTTGCATGCAACTGAGGTCGGAAAAAAAAAAACCCTTGACTGAATGTAAAAACAGACAGAAGAAAACAAGTCGCGTAAGGCGAAAATACAACATTTAGTCAAGTAGCTGTCGAACTCACAGAATGAAACTGAACGCAATGCCATTTTTCAGCAAGACCGTATACTCGTAGCATCGTCAGTCGACCGCTCATGGCAAAGGCAGTGAAATTGACAAGAAGAGCGGGGTGGTAGTTGCGCTAAGAAGGATAGCACGCTTTTCTGTACCTCTCTTTGTTTTAACTTTCTGAGCGTGTTTTTAATCCAAACATATCATATCTAGTGGGGCTCGTATGTTGCAGAATCACTCAACAATTAATCACATCTTGTGACAAACATCATACTTGGTGATATTGTTCCTTATGATGTTTTTAATGATTTCAGATACAGAGCCACTTCAGAAATTGATTTTTGTGTTTATGATAATAAATAAAAGGCTGTACCTACAGCAGACAATTTTCATACCAAAAGCCATCAGCAGTAAATATTTCCAACTCAGCAAATGTAAAGTTCAATTGTTAACCATGCACCAGAAGTTGTCTGCTGATAATATATACATGAAATAAATATTTTCATGGGTACTTTTGTGTTCTGTCATTTAGTTTTATATTTTTTAGAAAAGTATATATCCGCAGCATGAAAATTCAAGATGGCGGCCTCCGTAGCAATGCGTGTTTTGATTTGAGCGAAAACAACGTTTGTGAAGGTAAGTTTTCAAGATTACGCTTTCATTCACCAATTTTACGTCATTATAATCTTTATTTGTCCCTTCGAGTCTGTTTTTGATCGGCTGAAGCGCTGAAATGCTGCACACTTTCAAATCTTGCTGTAACTGGATTGTGATAGATCTAGATCTATATGTTGATTGAATGAAAGGAAACCATGCTCGCCACCCACATGATTTTGAACAAGTTAAAGCAACTTTGAATAAAAGGCAAGGAGAAAGAGATTGTTCAAGGCATGATAATTAGTCCTGCCTATCATAAAGGACTTCCATAAGTCTCTAAAAGACTGAGGGGGGAGGGGGGGTGACTTAGATCAGTAGGCCACATGTACTAACTAGTAGGAGGGCCAGCTTGGGAAAACAAAACCATTCCCCAGGTCTCTACGGTCTTGTGATCAAACTTTCAAAGATGATAGCTAAAAGACAAAAGTATGCAATATTTGCTAATGTAAATTGAAATGAGAAATGAGTGGTACTGTTACAATGTTGGTGTGTTACTTTTTTTCTCAACCCTTTACTTATTTTAGGTTGACCGTGCATTGATGTGCATTTTATTTTAACAGAATATACATCTGAGGGTTACACCACATGCTGGTTCCTGAGAACAAGAGTGCTGCGTGAATACATTATGAGCAATTCTGCCGGTGCCACACAAACGAGCTGATATCATCATTACTATCAAGGTTGGTACCTAATGCCTCCAGAGTAGCTTAACAGTTGGCATCTTTTTTTGATAATTAACTGGAACATGTATGCACACATATGCGTAAGCTACCTCTGTGAATTTGGTGGGTTTACCATACCCTCACAAGGGTCAACATTCTGTAAGCGACTGTTAGAATTCTAATGAATGTAGCGGCCAGCAAGATTTTGGAATCAGTTGGGTCACTGGAAACAGTTTTTTGTATTGACCTTAAATAGTAAGAATTATACAAATAGTTAAAATACAATTCTTGCATTTTATCATTTGTGTGAAGGCTTTGGCTAACTCTCTGAGATAGTAAACATTATTCAAATAAAATTGTCACTTTTCAGCTTTTGTGTGAAGGGTACCCCAGGTGGATTTCCTACACCATGGATTTAGAGGAGGCCAGAAATCTAAGACAGTCTGCTTCTCATCCCAGCTGATTTCCGTTTTTCTGCTTATGAAGTGTGCATCGCTATGGAAAAGGATTCAGCCATGTTTTGCTCACTACATTGCCAAAGCCATTGGCCCAGAGAAGTCACCCTGCCTGCCCATGTGTCACAGTTTTACAGACTGTGATACTGTGTTGTTCTTCAGTGGTATTGGGGGAACAGAAGGCTTGACAAATATGGCATGCATTAGTAGACATCACTCAATCTTTCCTCAGGTTGTCTGCTCTTCTTTGAGAGCTGAGTACGACTGACAGGTCAGTTCAAGAGCTTTTTGTTGTTCTTCTACAGGACAAAACCAAACTTCCTGGGTGTTAACAGTGCTAGAAGGTACCTCTTCAGTCAAAAGCGCTGCCAAATTGACCAAAACACCCTTACAAGTAACGTGCTTCTGCAGGACATGTGTTTGTGAAGAGCCATCTACCAATTAGACTACTGTCAGTAAATATACAATCACGCAAACAACCCAACACCAATTGTGGGGCTGGCAGTCCAAGGCTGGAAAGTGGGAGTTATTTTGGACGAGCCTTCAAGAGGTATCCAGCATGTGCCGAGAACTCATGAAGTGTGGAAGTGCTGTACAACAAAACGCTGCAAATTCTGCAAAGAAGGACTGAAGAGCTCTGCTCTCTGCAGCTGTGCTTGCATGCCTGTGAAAATCAGCAATTAAACTGTGTAAAAATATTATTGCACCCATTTTCGTACCCCAACTTAAACATTCATTCCCATGTAATTTTATTCAAACTTAATTTCTATGCCATTAAAGGCTCTCACTAATGGCACATTTTTCAGATAAACGAAGATTTAGTTACAGGGGTCACATGACTGCCGCCCAAATAAGGGTACCCTTGACATGACAAAAGGGATGTGACTACAACTTAAGGTACCCATTAAAAAGTCAAGACAAATTCATGAGGCACAACTGGGTAACTGTTGCATACGAAGAGAAAGACAACTTGACTATCTATCCAGAACAGGATGAATACTTTTTAGTGTTATGCCATTATTCCTACTGATGTATGTGTTTATCTCACTAATAAGTGAGAGTTTTTGTATTGTCAATTGTGAGGGATACCCTACTAATATCCATGTATTTTAGCAATGACCAAGTGGATTGCTTCAAAACTTTCAGGAATGTATGTCTACATATGAGACGTAGTTCGAGTACTGTTTTGAATCTTCCAAAAAATGTTTTAAAAACCGTCACAGGTTTTTTGACTTGCATCAAAAATATTTTTGACTTCGCAAATATTATGATTGTTTCAAGTACTGCCACAGTTTCCTTTGTGTATGGCCACTGGCGGAAATGTGCATGTCCTGTAAACGCATGAGAACGAAAGCAACGTTCAGACTTTTTTCTAACCACAGCAGTTATCGCTCAGTGCCTTTCAGTATCACGCATGAAGGGGCATCGCTGTAGGACAGCAATCATCCAAAAGACGTCACTCAGGTTTACAGGACTAGAACATTTACACTTATAATGAAATGACACTGTGGCAGAATTTATATCAATCCTTTGCCTGTATGAGTGTATGCGTGCGAAGAAGAACAATTGATTTAATGTGAGCCGACAAGCATATGAATTCTGAACCTTTTAAAAACATGTTCTGAAAGAATGCATTATATGTAAACAAATATTCTTGTTATAACGTTACAAAAGTTGACCCAAAGTACGTCTTGTATATGATGCTGAAAGTTTAAAAACAATCCACCAAGTCATTGCTGAAATTTAGTGCTTTCTGTTTTGATACCCTTTCAAGTTTGACTTGGTGTTAGCTTTGAAGTTGATGTAGAAACCTCCGGTTTTTACCGCTCATGTGATCAAGAACAATGGCACAACACTATAGAAATATGTAAGATATGACAATAAAACACCTTGTTCTGAATAGATAATCACTTTAATGTTCTCATCATAAGCAAAAGTTATGCCTACTATGCATTTTCGTTGACTTTTGAACTGATACCTTTCATTTTTATCAATTTGATTTTTGGGGTACCCTTATTAAGGCGGCAGTCACATAACCCATGTAAACTCAATCTTTTATATTAAAAGAGTTCCAGATAGCCACGTTGTGTGTCCTTAATAGCATAGACAAATTGAATACAATGGCACAGGAATAAATGTTTTTGTTTTGGTACGAACATTTGTGCGATAGTTTTTTGTTGGCACAGGTTAGGTAAGCCAACGATTCTTCAACCCTGCCACCCATCCCGTCCAACCGATCTCTGCACCATTGATCATGTATACATGTATTGTTATGTTTTAACAATTGTTTCTGTTAGTTTCTATTGCAAGAGAATGACTTGTAGCATCAAATACGCCAAAATACCTTTTTCAGTGACGGCCATTTTGATTTTTTTTTTTAACTACTGATTTAAAAAAATTTCTCGGTTGCTCTGTGTCAGGTTTTGTTAAGCACATAAAACCATACATTTATACCAAATTTGATTTTTGTCACATGAAATAAAATATGCCTAACATACCCAACCGTTTTTACTGGCGGCCATTTTGAATTTTGTTATAAAAACTACCGATTTTTTAATTTTTCGCGGTGGCTCTGTATCAGGTTTTGTTAAGCACATAAAACTATACATGTATGCCAAATTTGGTGTTTGTCACACGAAATGATTGATTTTGCAACGTACGAGCCACACTAATCTATATGTTTTTGGAATCAGGAACCGACAAGGAATAAGATGAAAGTGTTTTTAAATTGATTTCGAGAATTTAATTTTGATAATAATTTTTATATATTTAATTTTCAGAGCTTGTGTTTAATCCAAATATAACATATTTATATGTTTTTGGAATCAGAAAATGATGAAGAATAAGATAAACGTAAATTTGGATCGTTTTATAAATTTTTATTTTTTTTTACAATTTTCCGATTTTTAATGACCAAAGTCATTAATTAATTTTTAAGCCACCACGCTGAAATGCAATACCGAAGTTCGGCCTTCGTCGAAGATTACTTGACCAAAATTTCAATCAATTTGATTGAAAAATGAGGGTGTGACAGTGCCGCCTCAACTTTCACGAAAAGCCGGATATGACGTCATCAAAGACATTTATTGAAAAAATGAAAAAAACGTTCGGGGATATCAATCCCAGGAACTCTCATGTAAAATTTCATAAAGATCGGTCCAGTAGTTTGGTCTGAATCGCTCTACACACACACAGACAGACGGACACACACACACACATACACCACGACCCTCGTCTCGATTCCCCCCTCTACGTTAAAATATTTAGTCAAAACTTGACTAAATATAAAAACAGAAAGAAAAATTAGTCAAAACTTGACTAAATGTAAAAAAGAAAGAAAGACAGAAAGAACAAGTCAAGCTGATAAAAAAATGAGGGCGTGACAGTGCGGCCTCAACTTTTACAAAAAGTCAGATATGACGTCATTAAATACATTTATCCAGAAAAAATACAAAAAAATACGGGGATATCATACTCAGGAACTCTCATTTAAAGTTTCATGAAGATCAGTCCAGTAGTTTTCTCTGAATCGCTCTACACACACACACACACACACACACACACACACACACACACACACACACACCAGGGGCGGATCAGTTCATTTTATGGGGGGGGGGGGTTTTCCAAAAGTATATTGTGAAGATATGGGTGTGAAGGCGCGAAGCGCCGAGCCGACGGCGCAAAGCGCATAGCTTGCTAGGGGGGTCCGGGGGCATGCTCCCCCGGAACATTTTGTAAAAAAAGATGCAAAATGGTGCAATCTGGTGCATTCTGAGGATGATCATTACCAGTTTCAGGCAGCAGATTTTGTCACTGATTAATACCCCCCCTCATCCACCCCTGCACACACACACACACACACACACACACACACACACACACACACACACACATACACCACGACCCTCGTCTCGATTCCCCCTCTATGTTAAAACATTTAGTCAAAACTTGACTAAATGTAAAAAGAAAGAAAGACAGAAAGACAGAAAGAAAGGAAGAAAGGAAGGAAAGAAAAAAAGAGAGAAAGACAGAAAGAGAAAAAGCAAAAAAGCAAGAAAGCAAGAATGAAGGAAAAAAAGAAAATTCGTTTAACAAACGTCCAATAAAAACAACAGCTTCCTAAAGCCATTCTCAAAAGAAAAACTATAGTGAAACATTACAACAACTTACCACTGATTTCCTCCCGAATAACACCTGTTCTTAACTCGCTGAGTCAAAATGATCAGTACTTTTGATCAATGCTCCGAGCAAACATCCGCCATGTGTGCAAGATTTACCTTAAGGTAAACAATTTCCTGTGATCAATGTCTTTGGGAACACTCTCAGCGCGTAATGTAAATGGACTCCATATCGAAACTTCACACCTGATGCAGCATTGTCCTCTTCGCTACAGCGTTGGCAGAAAAGTTGAGGCTACGTTTAGATTTCCATGACGCACGTTTTCAAAGAATCACGTTCAGTTGGGAGAAGCAGTATCGCGCGTTGGTTTATAACATATTGATTGGACGATTTAGGAAATGAAAAGATAACAGCGCCATGCAAGAGTGAGCAAATGAAATGAATAAAATACCATGGACGATTTTAGCAAATGAAAACAATGCAGAACAACGAACGAATCTGTATGTTATTACAGCACGACACAACGGACCATTTAGCAAACTGATATGTATGTTATTACAGCACGACACAACGGACCATTTAGCAAACTGATATGTATGTTATTACAGCACGACACAACGGACCATTTAGCAAACTGATATGTATGTTATTACAGCACGACACAACGGACCATTTAGCAAACTGATATGTATGTTATTACAGCACGACACAACGGACCATTTAGCAAACTGATATGTATGTTATTACAGCACGACACAACGGACCATTTAGCAAACTGATATGTATGTTATTACAGCACGACACAACGGACCATTTAGCAAACTGATATGTATGTTATTACGGCACGACACAACGGACCATTTAGCAAACTGATATGTATGTTATTACGGCACGACACAACGGACCATTTAGCAAACTGATATGTATGTTATTACAGCACGACACAACGGACCATTTAGCAAACTGATATGTATGTTATTACAGCACGACACAACGGACCATTTAGCAAACTGATATGTATGTTATTACAGCACGACACAACGGACCATTTAGCAAACTGATATGTATGTTATTACAGCACGACACAACGGACCATTTAGCAAACTGATATGTATGTTATTACGGCACGACACAACGGACCATTTAGCAAACTGATATGTATGTTATTACAGCACGACACAACGGACCATTTAGCAAACTGATATGTATGTTATTACAGCACGACACAACGGACCATTTAGCAAACTGATATGTATGTTATTACAGCACGACACAACGGACCATTTAGCAAACTGATATGTATGTTATTACAGCACGACACAACGGACCATTTAGCAAACTGATATGTATGTTATTACAGCACGACACAACGGACCATTTAGCAAACTGATATGTATGTTATTACAGCACGACACAACGGACCATTTAGCAAACTGATATGACACAGCACCATGGACCATTTAGCAAATTAATCAAATACAACACCAACAGAAAAAAAATGGCGAGTGTACCGTAACGGTGAAACAACAGAGATTCTTTATCCGCACGTGTGTACTCTTCCTTCCTCACTGTTTATGTTACAAGGCCAACAATCCTGCAACACTTCTTGTCGGGAGTAGCCGGCTCTTGCCTTTTTCCTTATATATGTGTTTATTTGGGTACGGTTGTCTGCCGTGACAAATATGACATCCATCACAATCCTCGGCCCGACACACCTGACGTTGAGTCTAGCTTGAGAGACAAGACTTAGCTATTCAGCCCCAGGGTGACAGTACATACACTACACTTTATCATGAGAGGCAATAAGACAAGAGTGACTCAGCTTTTAGCTGCGGGGCTGGTCAGCAACATGGTGGTACGTACACTACACTTTATCATGAGAGGCAATAAGACAAGAGTGACTCAGCTTTTAGCTGCGCGGCTGGTCAGCAACATGGTGGTACGTACACTACACTTTATCATGAGAGGCAATAAGACAAGAGTGAATGAGTCTTTAGCTGCGGGGCTGGTTAGCAACATGGTGGTACGTACACTACACTTTATCATGAGAGGCAATAAGACAAGAGTGACTGAGCCTTTAGCTGCGGGGCTGATATTCAGCAACAGGGTGGTACGTACACTACACTTTATCATGAGAGGCAATAAGACAAGAGTGACTGAGCCTTTAGCTGCGGGGCTGATATTCAGCAACAGGGTGGTACGTACACTACACTTTATCATGAGAGGCAATAAGACGAGAGTGAATGAGTCTTTAGCTGACCGCTTGTATTTGACAACATGGTTGGTTGTGCTGGTACCGTTGTCTAGTTTCGGAGACGATAAGACAAGAGTGGATTGGGTGGCCGAGTGGTAACGCACTTGCGCTCGGAAGCGAGAGGTTGCGAGTTCGACCCTGGGTCAGGGCGTTAGCAATTTTCTCCCCCCCTTTCCTAACCTAGGTGGTGGGTTCAAGTGCTAGTCTTTCGGATGAGACGAAAAACCGAGGTCCCTTCGTGTACACTACATTGGGGTGTGCACGTTAGTGATGTATTGTGTAAAAAAAATTCCATCTCACACGGCATAAATAAATCCCTGCGCCTTGAATATGTGCGCGATATAAATTGTGTGCTTGCCCTTGAGTTGCTGTAAGATTTTAAGATGACTTATGTAAATTCTGGAGGATGTAATTTTGGTGCTACAAAGAACCGACGCGCTCACAAAACAAAACGAACACTAGAATTGGAAAATTAATTAAAGTTTTATTGTGAATATGGTCATACTTGTCAATGTCATAGTAATCCGGAATCAGCTCATAATATCAATATATAAAAAGCTAAACATAAACCTATGGAGAGCTAAGTAACCTATATAGGAGCGTGGCGGAAAAACTGATCTAAGTTTAGAATGTGAATTAAAGCTAAAATGTGAAGTAGAAATGACTAGCTTGAGTGAGAGTGCAGAACAGTAGAGTGTGAAGCGTGGAGCATGGAGCGAGAAGCGCGGAGCGGTGGAAACTGATAGAAAGAAAAAACTAAACTTAGAATTCGAAACATCAAACTAAACATCAAAGGTGTCCTAAAAACATAAACATCAAAGATGGACGTCAAAATGGCGGCCGAAACAAGATGGCGGCAAATCAATAAAAAATCACCAAGACAAAAATATGTTAGAAAAACCCTACATAGAATAAACGTAGGACACAGAAACGGAAAGAAGACAAAGAAACGGACAGAAGACACAGAGACGGAAAGAAGTCATAACAAACAAAGATTCGAAACGAAAATTACACGAATTCGGTAAATAAAAGAACAGAATGGAGGCAGAAAAGGATACTCGCCTTTGACAGCATCTATAATCTAAAACAGACTCAAGGCGAGCAACTGAACCTGAACCACAAAATAACTTAAAACAAAACTGGAGGCTGGCAGAAGAAACTGGGCCCCGGAACAGAGCAAAAAAATCTATCTATACTAAAGCATCTTGTTCCGTGAACGGCTTCCCAGCAAGTGACAACGAATACAGGCTATCCACCACAGAGGTGAACTAAAAATTACTGCGCGTTACTACGGTTTTACTGTTGCAAAGTATGCGTCCCGTGCTCTCCGGGGAAAATCTCCATAGGCTAGCATGATGTCCATCGTGAGCCATACAGGCACATGAAATTAAAATCAGAAAAACGCCGGCCACACTCTCGTTTATAAATTAGTTCGTTACAATATTTAACGTCAGTAAAACAAAACAAAGGTCGTACCAGGACGCTCATACTTAATAAAGAAAACTAGAAGATAAAGAGCGAGCTAGACCCGCACGCGAACCTACAGAGGTGGCTGCAAAATGGGAACAAATAGGGGCAAAAGTGAGATAAGGAAAGAAAAGTGAAAGAAAAGAGAGGGGAAGCCACCACCACGGAAAGTCGCATGCGAGTCAAGCTAGAAGCATGACTAAGAAACACAAGCAAAACAAAAAGAATCTAGATACACAGAAGGCTCCTTAGCAGGGGCATTCACATTCCCCCCTCGAAGACATCTTAGTCTTTACAAAAGTCGACATAAAAAATCAACAAAATCATCGAATACATACGTGGTTCAAAAACAAAATCCGAAACATTACAGAATCCTTTTGGCATTATCCAAAACGTAGCTGTTCGAAACGCACTCGCATACGTGGTTCAAAATACAAAAAATCCGAAACGTTACAGAATCCTTTTGGCATTATCCAAAACGTAGCTGTTCGAAACGCACTCTCTATGAGTCTCAATCTAAAAAATCACACGTGTTCTTTTAACAAATGTAACATCATCTTTCGTCGGTCCGTCACTGTCAACATACCGTGTCAACATTATTCTTACACCTTTACATAAACCGCAACTCAGTATGAAAGACTGTAGTCGCAACCTACAGAAGAATACAAATGAAAAACATCTTCCGTCTTCTTAATCATAAGCACAGGCATCCGCACGCGGGAAGGACTAAACAAAACCGATTCATTAAGCGCTTGCCTCTGTCAAGAGCTTTCGTTCCAAAAAAGCGGAACCAAAAACATATATACAAAATGGAGAGAAACCACAAAGTCACAAAAAAAAATATTTGCATTAAGACGAAATTTTCTCCCCAAATCAAAACAGCGCCACCTGTCAAAAAGGCGAACGGATTACGTCAGACCAAAACATGCACAAACGGTCTGTCGAAAACAGTAAAGTTCACTGGGAAAGTCATTGAGTGTCCGGGTCTGCCTTCACCAGCACGGTCAGCTTAGCGATGGGGCGCCAGTAGTAGAAAGTGGAATGGCTCGTCTTCGAGGTGACCTTGACAGTCTTCAGCTTGCAGGTTCGCACGAGTCCATCGTCGCTGGGGCGAACCTCCGTCACGAGTCCAAGAGGCCAATCTGCTCTGCATACGGCTTCGTCACGTAGCACGACGACATCTCCGACAGCAACGTTTCGTTGGGGAAGAAGCCACTTTCTTCTTCGTCGTGGTCGTCTTCGTTGTGGTCTTCTTAGTAGTGGTCTTCTCAAAATCCTTTCCATGGCATGGAGGGGGTCGGAGATGCTGGGTTCGGCGAGTGTCGTGCGATATACGGAAGTGACTGATTCACCTTCGTACTCGCTGAGCCAATGTTCTGTTATAGACACGTGCATCACGTCATGGACAGACTGTTCCGGCGACACTTGTCCCAGTATGGTCCAACCCAACGGTGTGAGAACGGCGTATGGGTCTCCCTTGATGACTCTCTCTGGCATGAATAGCTCTGCATGATCGTAGCCAATCAACAACCCGGGAGTGCAGCCTTCGAGCAATGGGGGAATCTCGCTGGCAATATGACTCAAATGCTTGATGTTACGAGCGGTCTCTGATGTTGGTATGTTCTCAGTGTCATTGGTGAGATGGTCCGTCGTGTAGAGCGTTTTCAGGTTGTGGGAAACATTGGAGTTGAGGGCCTTGACACACAATCCGGTCACTCTCTGACATTCGATATGAGTGTTCTGAGAAGTCATAGTGTTCAGCCTCAATGACGCTGGCTCAGAATGAGTGTTCAGCTTGTCACTCAAAGATTCAGTAACGAAGGAGATGCAAGACATGGTGTCAAGCAGCGCGTATGTCGTATGCTCTACCGTGGGATTCTCTTTCGTCGAAACTCTGACCGGAACAATCATGGTAGCTCTGACTGGTCTGTCTGACTTGTTGGTCGTCGCGAATGCTGATCCAGAGGCAGAAACACGGGCATCTTGACTGATACAGACAAACCTTGAAGAATCTGGCGGTCCCCGGGCATTCCGTTGCTGATTGGGAATCTTCTTCCTGTAGCTAGGCGCTCCATGCAGCATAGTGAGATGTGGGCCTTGGCACTTGTCACATATCGCCCTGGTAGTGCATGTCACGTAAAATTACGTGAATCCATGTCCAGCGACTCTATGTTTATTGTTTTGTTAGGGTGGATATTATTTTGTTGTGAAATAAAATGAATAAATGAATGTAGTGGGTTTTTTTGTCTATGTTTTATCAAATGTAATGTAGCAAGTGCCTGTGCATTGTAAGGATAACCAAGACCGGAACGGAAATACGTCAGTTCATTAATGACGTCATATCATTTTGTTGGGAACTTGGAAACAGACAGGTCAGTTCAAAGGCCGCAGGTAGCGACAACATTATGATTGGGCAACGATTCTGATAAAGCCACGTAAGTGTGAGGCTAATCGGTTGGTCGTCAAGTGAACGGCACATCCAAATCGAGGCAAGGTTATCAGTTGGCGAACGCACGGCAAGCGAGAAGTTCTGTCTGTGAACGTTAGATTCAAGTTCAGAAGCGATACAAGCCGGAGGAGATGAGAATTAGCGGCGAAGGCCTCACGAAGATATCGAAGTCATCGGGCGCGAGGCTAGGGGCTGTATGAGATGCAGATCAAGCGGGTCCAGAGAGAGAAGAGGAGTCGGCGGTCGGGCGACGAGCGTGGGAACGCGGCGTCCTGGGAGAAAAGAATGACGACGCTCCAGTTGCTAAGTCGGACACCCTCAAGTTTTGGGTCCCTATAGTTGTGTTCATCATGTTCTTACACCGTTAGGGTACGTATATTTGTGATGGGTTATTCATTTCCGAACTGGTGACCATTTCATTGTTTTGCTAATGCATAGCCCTGATGTTTGAATAGAAGTTACTAGGAAATTATTGTTGTTGGATTGATTGTTGATGTTGAGTCTATGAATCGTAGAGAGAATGGATCGTATGAGGGTGTCATAACCCTGCAAGTCAGTTTGTGATGTCACGGATGAGAGAAACTGTTGAAAAAGCCGTGAGTGCATAAAATTAGACAAAATCTTACTTTCCAGGTGTGTTACCTGTGGGTTATTTCCTATTCCTACTCCGTCTCCGGTTTCCAGTTCGGAGACCAGTTACATTCTGTATTCGAGAGATACCAATGATCCTGATCGTCGATTTCTTCTATCAGCACCGACGGGGAAACCAGTGATCCTGATCGTCGATTTCTTCTATCAGCACCGACGGGGAAACCAGCAGCATTCAGCTAAGTTTGACTTTCAAGTGTATACAAAAAGGAACTCAAACCATTTCGGAACTCTAACAGCACGTCCACAAATAAAAATCCGATCGCGATCGTAAAAAAACAAAAGGAAAGATAAATAAAAAAAACTTACGATGCATTCTATCTAAGATTCGTTTGTTTTCTTTGTGGAAGAAAAAATATCGTGTCAGTGCGTGTCCTTTGTGTCTAAGTTTGATAGAAAAAGAATCTTGCACTAGCGAGACCTCACTCAAACATTACATGCGCGACATTTATGGGGGCTCATGTCCGGGGATAAAACGGGTTAAATTTTCAATTTTGTCGTAGTTGTACGCACTGACAAATTTTTTTCTCTGCAAAGGAAAAGACTCAAAAGTTATTTTCTTGATCATTCGAATTTTCGGAAATGGTTGTTCTTATTACACTTGAACACACAATTTGTACATGGTTGCATGACGCATGATTAGTAAGTAAGTGGATAGTTTGTATGTTGATTAGTGGCCACAATTAGCATATTTACAACTACTAGAATAACTTAGATCAGATATGTTCATGCAGTGAATTGTGTAAATTAGAAAGGCAGTGAAATGAGCCACCAGTTCTGAAAGTTCTATTTTGAAATGCAAAATTAAAGCAACGAGTGGAAATTTTGGAACCCAAAAGTAAATAATTCAATACCGGTGCTTGACTGGAAGTTTTATTCATATGCGTAGGCATATGATTGGTAATTATAGTGTGCATGTATACGTGTATGCTTATAGTTACCAGAACCTGTTCTTTATAAACTTTTTCTTGTACGGGATAAGAAGAAGTGTATAAAGTGAAAAAGATAAGTTGTAGGGTTTGTGAAACAAACCGTGTGAATGAAACCGAACAAGGGGAAGTAGGTTTCACAAAGGTCAAATAACCAAATCTGTTGAAATACGGGTGTTGTTTTCATCAGATATCTGGAGACAGATTGGACAAAAGATTCCTTTGGTTTTTTTGAGAATTATATGTGGCGTTAGACACAGTATAAAGATTGAATACTAGTGTCGAGTTACAGTGATCAGATATACAGTGTGATAATCAGGTGATTATCATAGGTGTATATCGGGATATAGAACGACGTTTGCGTTTGTATAGGAAGAGAGATTCTTCGTAGAATAGTGGTAGGTGTAAGTGATTTGGTTTGACGTTCGGGTCAAGGTCACTTAGTGTGCATACATCCGTAAGACTGAGTTCATAGTTGTTATAGTGTGTAAGCAACAATGGCGGGGAGAAGAGGTCGTAATCGTCAGGATGATGACGAGGTGGACCAAGATGTGAGTCTTTCAAAGTTTTTGAAAGATGGTCGTTTGCTAGGTTTGACGGGTAAAAATCTAGGAGATTATGCGGAGAAGAGAAGACAAGAGTACGAGGAGGAAAAGAGAAGAAAGGAAGAGTTGGAGAGACAAGAGAGGGAGCGGCGAGAAGAAGAAGCTAGGAAAGCGAGTGAAGAAGAAAGGAAGGCGAAGGAGCGACGGGAAGAAGAAGAAAGGAAGGCGAAGGAGCGACGGGAAGAAGAAGAAAGAAAGGCAAGAATACAACTCGAAACTCTAGCGATGCAGCAAGATTTTGAGATGAGGAAAATCAGAGAAATGGCTGAGTTAGGGTTGAATGTGAATCAGAATGCAAATCAGGGAGATAGAGAGTCAGCTAAAAAGATAGACATCAAACTTCCGTTTTTAGATGACAAAGATGATGTAGAAGTGTTCTTACGACAGTACGAGCGGATTGCGAAGCTGTTGGAATGGGAAGATAAAGAAAAGGCTATTAGATTAGCGGGACAACTCAAAGGCCAAGCTAGGCAGGTGTATACTGAGCTGTCTGATGAGGATGCAGTGAAGTTTGATGTTGTCAAGTCAGCGATCTTGCGTCGTTTCCAGTTGACAGCGGAAGCGTACAGAAAGAAGTTTCGTGATTTCAAGCGCAAGAGCCATGAAAATGTCAGAGAATGTAAGTTGCGCATGAGCACTTATTTGGATAGATGGATTGAGCTATCCGAGAAAGAGGGAAGATCTGGTGATTTGAAGGATTTGATTCTATCAGACAAGTTGATGGATACTTTCAGTCCAGATCAAGCTAGGTTTGTTAGGGAAAGAGTTCCTAACAACTTAAATGAAGTTTTGTTGCATGCACAGACCTTTGAGGATGCTCGCGAAGCAGAAGGTCGAGGTCACAACAAGAGGTTTGGGACAGGTGGGGATGGCCACGGGCCCAAACAAAAAGTTGAAAATAAGAGCAGTGTGTCAATGCCTCAAAACCAAGGGGGTAAGCCTATGGGTCAGAAAAACACTGGGGATTGGAATCCAAGACCCAGTAGGCCAGATAGGAAGTGCTATAGATGTGGAGGTCCACATCTGATTCGAGATTGTCCAAAAATGGAGAAACAAGGAGGAAATCAAGCGTCCTCTGTGGTGGGAGCAGTACAAGCACCAAGAGAGGGAGAATCTTGCCAGCGCTGTAGGGAAGATTTCGAACCTATGTGTCAGCTGAAAGTCGGCGGAAAAACGGTGATCGGAATGCGCGACACTGGAGCAAATTGTATTTTGGTGGATTCAAAACTAGTGCCAAAGGAGAGATATTTGGGTCAATACCAAAATCTGACGCTCGCTGATTCGTCGAACCGGAAAATTCCGATAGCAGAAGTGGAATTGGAAACACCATTTTTCTCAGGATTGACCAGAGTGTTGGTAGTGAAGACGCTGATTCATCCAGTTCTCATTGGTAACTACAGGATAACCGCTGAGGAGGAAAAGTTGAACGTACCTGTATTCCCAACGATGGAAGTGAAGATGACGTCACCGGAGGCTGCACCAGTGCAGACTAGACTCCAGGAGGAAAAAGCAAAGAGGGGAGCTGAACCATGGTTACCGAAACAGGTAGATCTGGGTCAGATACGGCCGGAAGACTTGTCACGGGAACAAAAGAACGACCCGAGTTTGGATAAAATACGAGACCGAGCCGGGAAAGGACCGCAGGATGGAACGCACTACGAATGGAGAAAAGAAATTCTTTATCGGGTGTACATGAGCGAAGACAGTTCGTGCAAACAAGTAGTGGTACCAGAGTGCTACAGATCATATGTTCTGAAACTAGCACATGACTCGGCGATGGCAGGGCATCAGGGAGTGCGACGGACCAGAGATCGCGTATGGCGTGATTTCTACTGGCCAGGGATATGTGGAGACATCAGGCGATACTGTGCTTCCTGCGATGCGTGTCAGCGCAGTACCAAGAAAGGAGCGACAAAGAAAGTGCCGCTAAAGAAGATGCCACTCATCAAAACTCCATTTGAGAGAATAGGTGTCGATATAGTCGGGCCGATTGTGCCAGCGTCAAACAGAGGACATCGATACGTCTTGACGGTTGTAGACTATGCTACGAGATACGTAGAAGCTACCTCACTGAAGGACATCAAAGCAGAGACGATTGCTGATGCACTTTTCGTCATCTGGACAAGACTGGGAATACCCAAGGAGATTTTGACGGATCAAGGCGGCCAATTCATGGGTGAGGTCATGAGCCAACTCAACAAGCTGTTGAACGTGAAAGGTATTCGTACGTCACCATGGCATCCGCAAACGAATGGGCTGACAGAGAAGTTTAACCAGACGTTGAAGAGTATGCTGAAGAGACTGTGTCAGGAGCAACCGAAAGATTGGGACCAGTTTCTACCGGCGTTGCTGTTCGCATACAGAGAGACACCACAAGAAAGCTTGAAATTTTCACCGTTTGAGCTGTTGTTTGGACGTGAGGTGAGGGGGCCAATGCAAGTACTTCGTCAAGTGTGGACAAGCGAGGATGTAGAGGAAGAGGCCAGATCTACAGTCAGTCACATCGTGGATCTTACCAACAAGATTGCAAAAACGTGTGAGATTGCTAGAGATAACCTCAGCAAAGCAGCAATCAGATACGCCAAGGCCTATGACAAGAAAACGAAGGAAAGATACTTTGCCGCAGGAGACAAGGTACTGATGCTGTTGCCGGAAAAGCGGAACAAGTTGCAGTTGACATGGAGAGGACCGTACCTAGTTTTGGACAGAATTGGAGGCTGTAACTACAAGGTGAAGGTCAAGGATCAAGAAAAGATTCTACATGCGAATCTGCTGAAGCTGTACGTGGATCGCGAGACTGACGGAAGTGGAAAGCAAACAACGCCAGTTTGCGATGCAAAACAGGACACACAAGAAGCTTGTGTAGTAGTGGATGAAGTTCAAGAGGAGAAAATGGGGGGTTTGGGAATAGATTGTTTTCCCATGTTGTCCTTGCAACCGAAAGAGGGTCCAAGCGACGTGAAGATCAACCCGGACTTAGCGCCGCAGAAAAAGGCAGAACTTCAAGCAATCTGCGGGAACCGAGTCAAAGCTTTGAGCGATATACCAGGTCATTGTGTGCTTGAGGAGTGCGAGTTGAAACTCAAGTCAACGGAACCAGTACACGTGAAACCATACCCATTGCCATTTGCACAAGTGGAAACAGTGAAAAAGGAGGTCGACGACATGTTGAAGCTTGGAGTCATCGAGCCTAGTGTTTCACCGTATAACAGTCCTATTGTGCTGGTGAAGAAGAAGGATGGGACGATTCGCTTCTGTATTGATTACCGGAGGTTGAACAAGGAGTTGGAATTTGATTCTGAGCCAATACCAGATGTGCCAACGATTTTCGCAAAACTGAAGAAGAAGAGATATTTGTCAAAAATTGACTTGAGCAAGGGCTACTGGCAAATTGGAGTGAAGGAGTCAGACAGGCCAAAGACTTCGTTCTCAACCCCAGCAGGGGAATTCCAGTGGAAGAGACTACCCTTCGGGCTCAAGACCAGTGGTGCCGTGTTCACAAGGATGATGCGGAAGCTGTTAGAACCGATGAAGAGTGATGACGTTGAACACTTCATTGATGACATCATCGTGGCCACTGAGACGTGGGAGCAGCATGTAGAGGCAGTCGACGCTGTGCTGAAGAGGCTGGAAGAAGTGGGCCTGACAGCCAAACCATCCAAATGCTATCTTGGATATTCAGAGCTGGATTATTTGGGTCATCATGTGGGGCAAGGGATGATCATGCCAGATGAAGACAAAATCCAGAAAATCAGAGACGCCAACAGACCAGTCACGAAGAAGGAAGTGAGAGCATTCCTGGGTCTAGTGGGGTACTACAGGCGTTTTGTCGACAACTACGCGGAGATCAGCGCTCCACTGACAGATTTGACCAAAGGGGGACAACCAGAAAAGGTGAAGTGGAATGACGAGTGTGAAGCTGCGTTCATCAAGCTCAAGGAAAAGCTGATAAGCAAACCAGTGTTGCTGTTGCCAGATCCCAGCAAACCTTTTGTTCTGAGGACGGATGCATCGGATATCGCAGTGGGAGCTGTATTGATGCAGAACCAAGGACAGGGATTGCAACCACTGGCGTATGCGAGCAAGAAACTGAGCAAGGCGGAGAAAAACTACTCAGTGATCGAGAAGGAATGTCTAGGAGTGGTGTGGGCGGTCAAGAAATATGAGCAATATTTGTACTCCGTTCATTTCACGCTGGAGACAGACCATCAGCCATTGACGTATCTGCAAAAGACCAAGACTGAGAATGGTCGTCTGATGAGATGGGCAATGCAATTACAGCAGTATTCCTTCACTGTCAAAGTCATCCCGGGCAAAGACAACGTCGGAGCTGATTACATGAGTCGCATACATGAATGACTTAGCTCAAACATGACTGTTTTAGCTTCAGAGGGGGAGCGTAATGTCACGTAAAATTACGTGAATCCATGTCCAGCGACTCTATGTTTATTGTTTTGTTAGGGTGGATATTATTTTGTTGTGAAATAAAATGAATAAATGAATGTAGTGGGTTTTTTGTCTATGTTTTATCAAATGTAATGTAGCAAGTGCCTGTGCATTGTAAGGATAACCAAGACCGGAACGGAAATACGTCAGTTCATGAATGACGTCATATCATTTTGTTGGGAACTTGGAAACAGACAGGTCAGTTCAAAGGCCGCAGGTAGCGACAACATTATGATTGGGCAGCGATTCTGATAAAGCCACGTAAGTGTGAGGCTAGTCGGTTGGTCGTCAAGTGAACGGCACATCCAAATCGAGGCAAGGTTATCAGTTGGCGAACGCACGGCAAGCGAGAAGTTCTGTTCTGTGAACGTTAGATTCAAGTTCAGAAGCGATACAAGCCGGAGGAGATGAGAATTAGCGGCGAAGGCCTCACGAAGATATCGAAGTCATCGGGCGCGAGGCTAGGGGCTGTATGAGATGCAGATCAAGCGGGTCCAGAGAGAGAAGAGGAGTCGGCGGTCGGGCGACGAGCGTGGGAGCGCGGCGTCCTGGGAGAAAAGAATGACGAAGCTCCAGTTGCTAAGCCGGACACCCTCAAGTTTTGGGTCCCTATAGTTGTGCTCATCATGTTCTTACACCGTTAGGGTACGTATATTTGTGATGGGTTATTCATTTCCGATCTGGTGACCATTTCATTGTTTTGCTAATGCATAGCCCTGATGTTTGAATAGAAGTTACTAGGAAATTATTGTTGTTGGATTGATTGTTGATGTTGAGTCTATGAATCGTAGAGAGAATGGATCGTATGAGGGTGTCATAACCCTGCAAATCAGTTTGTGATGTCACGGATGAGAGAAACTGTTGAAAAAGCCGTGAGTGCATAAAATTAGACAAAATCTTACTTTCCAGGTGTGTTACCTGTGGGTTATTTCCTATTCCTACTCCGTCTCCGGTTTCCAGTTCGGAGACCAGTTACATTCTGTATTCGAGAGATACCAGTGATCCTGATCGTCGATCTCTTCTATCAGCACCGACGGGGAAACCAGTGATCCTGATCGTCGATTTCTTCTATCAGCACCGACGGGGAAACCAGCAGCATTCAGCTAAGTTTGACTTTCAAGTGTATACAAAAAGGAACTCAAACCATTTCGGAACTCTAACAGCACGTCCACAAATAAAAATCCGATCGCGATCGTATAAAAAACAAAAGGAAAGATAAATAAAAAAAAACTTACGATGCATTCTATCTAAGATTCGTTTGTTTTCTTTGTGGAAGAAAAAATATCGTGTCAGTGCGTGTCCTTTGTGTCTAAGTTTGATAGAAAAAGAATCTTGCACTAGCGAGACCTCACTCAAACATTACATGCGCGACAGTGCAGTCTACACTTCTATGGTCAGTCTTTCTGGCACAGGAGAAGCACAAGGACGTTTCGTACATGAAGTGTTTCCTGTCCTCAACGGGAATATCATCGAACCTCTGGCATCTGAGTAGAGGATGATGAGAAGAAGAGCTGGTCGGAAAACGAACGGTACAAAAGGGACAGACTTCGTCGCAGTTCGTACTCAGGACAGTTTTAGCGTGGTGCTGACATCTGTCACACTCTTGACATGCAGATGTAGTAGAACAATCCGTACTGTACGATGTTTTCTTGGGGACTGCTGAACTGGCGGTCTGTGAGGTGGAAGAGGCGGCAGATTTGCTGGAGGAGAAAAGGGGCTCGCAAAGGATGTCTGCCTCTGTCTTGATGAAAGCTGACAACTCCTCAAAGGTAGGGTAGCGTTTCTTCTCGTTCTTGGTCTTGTTTACTTTCCGCACCCAGTTTCTCACCAACCAATCTGGAAGCTTGGTCATGAGTGTCTTGTGATAGGCTGGGTCTTCAAGATTCTGTAGCTGGCCTATCACTCGGCTCGCCACAAGGCATTGTCCAAGAAAGTCCGAGAAGGCGCGGAGGGCTTGTCCATCTTTGGGTTTGATTACCGGCCATGCATCTAGTTTCTCTCGGAAGGCTCTGGCAACGACGAAAGAACTGCCGAACCTTTCCTCCAACGTCTGAAGGGCCTGCTGATAGGCCTGGGCATCCCTGATCAGAAAAAGTCCCTTGACCGCATCCTTCGCCGGACCGTCCAAGTACTTCTCCAAGTAGAGGAGCTTTTCCTCTGCAGAAACGCCCTGCCGCTCAATCAAAAGAGTGAATGAGGACCTCCAGAGAGGGTACGTCAAAGGATCTCCTGAAAACGTAGTGGGCTCCTGCGTCGGTAACCTGTTGATCAGGAGAGCCTCAGCTAGAGTACGAGCTAGGGCAGAACCCTCGGAGAGCGCTGGCTGGCCTTGCATCTGAGGAAGGTATGCATCTTGCCCGTAGTAGACGTCTGAAGGGCTCGTGACCGGAGTCTCTTGAAAACCATGCTGTGTGTAGTCAGTGTCAGGAGCAAAGCTTGCAGCGTGGTCATATTGCTGCGTTTGCATGGGAGGATGCATGACAGAAGGCCCATATGCAAAGCTTGGCACATAGGTCGGAGACTCTCGGGAGGTCATGGCAGGAAAAGGACCAGGGAAAGGCCCGGGAAAAGGTCTCGCTGATGGATTGAGGGATTTGTGAGGGAAACGGGAAGGCGCGTAGATCTGGCGAGGACGATCTTCGTGGCTTGGAATCTCAGCTTTGACAAACTGAGGCCGAAAGGAGGTCGCGAATTGGCCTCCGACTCTTGTCGTCATCGTGGTGGCTGTAGTCATCGTCGTAGTGGTAGGAGCCGTGGCTGTGACCGCTGCTGGAAGTGGGTGAAAAGTGGAGACAGGTTGGGCAAGGGTCCTGGAGATGCCTCGAAGAGTGTCGCGGATATCCTCGGCGGCCGACTGGAGATGCGAAGGGGCATAAGCCCTGACCTCCGTGGGCTTCTGAAGTGGCGGGAGTCCAGGCTTGGCTGCCGCAGGCTGATGTTGCCCAGAGACGAGGGTGTTGGCTGCCGGCTGGTGACGCGGGCGGGCGTAGGTGTCGGCTGTCGCAGGCTTATATGTATCTTGTGTGTGCTGTGTGTGCCTATCATACCCTACCGCCACATCTCCTATGCTCTCTATGTGTGTACCTACATGCAGGGTGCTGTGAGGACCTAGGTACCTATCAATGGGGCTGTCACGAGGTAGTTGGGGCATGAATCTTTCTCTAGCCCTTTGCTGGTCTTCTATGTCAGTTTCAAGGATCTTAAAAACGTCATGCTCTTCTTGCATCTTGCCTTCTCTCTCCACCCTCTCTAGTGCAGTCTTAATTTCCTTTTCTTTTTTCTTCAAAGCTAACCTTTCATCTTGAGCTTCTCTCTCTAATCGAGCGCACTCTCTTTCCATCTCTGCCTTCTTATGAGCAGCTAAAACACGCTCTCTTTCCAACTCTCTTTCCAACTCTCTTTCCATCTCTGCCTTCTTCTCAGCCGCCAAAGCTTTCAACCTCTCCAACTCTCTTTCCAACTCTGCCTTCTTATCAGCTGCCAAAGCTTTAGACCTAGAAGCCTTCTCCTCTAAAAGCAAAAGAGTCTCTTCTTGTCTGGCCCTTTCATCTGCGACCATTTGCTGGGACCTAAATCTCGCTGCGCTAACCGCCAAAGAAGCATCTAGAGAAACCTCTCTAGCACCTCCAGAAGCGACTGTGGAAGTCAAGTCCGAGCTGGAGGCGTACGGGTCTAACTTGGGAAAGAGTCTGTGATATTGTTCTTTGAGCGTCTCCGTTTGCATGTGCATATCGCTCAGATCCTCTTCTATAGCTACATCACTTTCAGCCACTTGACAAAGCCTCGAGTTCGCTACATTTAGCTCGTCTAGGTGCTCACAGAGGAGTATCTTATGAACTTTAAGGACTCTCCTTTTGTCTGGTGTTTCCCTAAAGGCTGTGCACAACTCGCTGATCATATTCTTATGAGCTCGGCTTATGGCCCAGTACTTGTCTGACAGTTCCCTAACCTCAGCATTAAGTCTAGCCCTAACAATGGCGGGGCCTCTTTCTTCTCTACTTCGTTGAGCGAGATGCTCTGCACTTGCAGCCTGTTGGGAGGGCTCAGTTCCTAAATCTTCCTGTGTGGGAGAATGTTCAGCTTGAGGAGGAATGTTATCTGAATTCAAAGTGTCTTGGGTCTGAGAGGGTCCAGCTAGAGGCTCGCCCTGAGCGCCATCATGGTCGCCTTCATTCTTACGACTATCAGTGTCCGAAGCAAAATGTTCATCCCTTTCTAACTTCAAAGTGTAAGGGGATAGCTCGGCGCTCTCATGAGAAGGTAATTTCTCATCCATACTCAAAGTCAAGTGAAAACGTAAAGGTTAACAAAGACTTGCGAAATATAGAGAAACAAAATTCAAAACGGCACACCTCGGGTCACTCACTAGAGGGGAAGAAAATACGAAGTACGAAGTGTGCAATGCTATGGTCAACAAACCTAAAATAATGCCTAAGTTGCTCTGCTCTGGGCCCGACAAATAAATTAAAATATTGTTCGCTAGATGCGAAACACAGTTCCTTTAAGACAAAAGGTTCATGATCTCTTCACAAGATTCGTAAGGATAAGAAGTTCAAAAGTCAGTGGCCCTAATCACAGGCCTACAAAAGTTCATAAAGTTCTTTGTCGAAAACAATCCAAAATGTTCCAAAAAATATCAAAGTTTCCACTGTGCTTGCCCTTGAGTTGCTGTAAGATTTTAAGATGACTTATGTAAATTCTGGAGGATGTAATTTTGGTGCTACAAAGAACCGACGCGCTCACAAAACAAAACGAACACTAGAATTGGAAAATTAATTAAAGTTTTATTGTGAATATGGTCATACTTGTCAATGTCATAGTAATCCGGAATCAGCTCATAATATCAATATATAAAAAGCTAAACATAAACCTATGGAGAGCTAAGTAACCTATATAGGAGCGTGGCGGAAAAACTGATCTAAGTTTAGAATGTGAATTAAAGCTAAAATGTGAAGTAGAAATGACTAGCTTGAGTGAGAGTGCAGAACAGTAGAGTGTGAAGCGTGGAGCATGGAGCGAGAATCGCGGAGCGGTGGAAACTGATAGAAAGAAAAAAACTAAACTTAGAATTCGAAACATCAAACTAAACATCAAAGGTGTCCTAAAAACATAAACATCAAAGATGGACGTCAAAATGGCGGCCGAAACAAGATGGCGGCAAATCAATAAAAAATCACCAAGACAAAAATATGTTAGAAAAACCCTACATAGAATAAACGTAGGACACAGAAACGGAAAGAAGACAAAGAAACGGACAGAAGACACAGAGACGGAAAGAAGTCATAACAAACAAAGATTCGAAACGAAAATTACACGAATTCGGTAAATAAAAGAACAGAATGGAGGCAGAAAAGGATACTCGCCTTTGACAGCATCTATAATCTAAAACAGACTCAAGGCGAGCAACTGAACCTGAACTACAAAATAACTTAAAACAAAACTGGAGGCTGGCAGAAGAAACTGGGCCCCGGAACAGAGCAAAAAAATCTATCTATACTAAAACATCTTGTTCCGTGAACGGCTTCCCAGTAAGTGACGACGAATACAGGCTATCCACCACAGAGGTGAACTAAAAATTACTGCGCGTTACTACGATATTACTGTTGCAAAACATGCGTCCCGTGCTCTCCGGGGAAAATCTCCATAGGCTAGCATGATGTCCATCGTGAGCCATACAGGCACATGAAATTAAAATCAGAAAAAACGCCGGCCACACTCTCGTTTATAAATTAGTTCGTTACAATATTTAACGTCAGTAAAACAAAACAAAGGTCGTACCAGGACGCTCATACTTAATAAAGAAAACTAGAAGATAAAGAGCGAGCTAGACCCGCACGCGAACCTACAGAGGTGGCTGCAAAATGGGAACAAATAGGGGCAAAAGTGAGATAAGGAAAGAAAAGTGAAAGAAAAGAGAGGGGAAGCCACCACCACGGAAAGTCGCATGCGAGTCAAGCTAGAAGCATGACTAAGAAACACAAGCAAAACAAAAAGAATCTAGATACACAGAAGGCTCCTTAGCAGGGGCATTCACAAATTGCATAACAAAAAAAATATTAAAAAAAAATAAATCCCTGCGCTTAGAACTGTACCCACGGAAAACGCGCGATATAAGCCTCATATTGATTGATTGATTGAGTGAATGAGCTTTTAGTTCGTGAGATATGTTTGACTCAGTGCAGGCTGGTGCGAAAAGATGTTTGATGGGTTGTTGACAGACCAGCTTTTTTGTTGGTCCCAGAGGATCACATCGTCTTTCTTTTCATCTCTATCGACCGAGGTTGTAAGTTTGATACATATATAACAGAAGGCGATGTGCTCCCCGAACACACACACACACTCACACACACACGCACGCACGCACGTACACACGCACGCACGCACACACATACACACATACACACACGCACTCACGCACGCACGCACGCACGCACGTACACACACACACACACACACACAAATACACACACACACACGCACTCACGCACACACGCACGCACGCACGCACGCACACGCATACACACACATATATACACAAACACATGCACACACACACACGAACACACACTCACCAGACACACACACACACACACACACACATATATATGAGGCTTTGCCAAAAGGTGCTGGGGGGGTGCTTGGACATTTGTGACAAACTAAACCTTTTCAGTTGATTTTTTTTGGTGTTTTAAGTGATACATTAGTCTTTGATGAACACATTTGTGTAATAAAAGAATGGTTTGTGCATTTGGGAAATGTGTACGGTTTGATAATATGCCATAAAACGCCAATTTTGAGAAAAGCCACATGTGCAACAAAACTGACCACAGAAGCCATTAATATCATTTCATACAACTGGTAATGATTTATTTCTAGTAAACAGACCCTGCAGAAGCATTATCAGTCTTTAAAAGTACATTTGGAGCCAAATCTTGAATGCAGTGTCACGTAATGTCGCAAAACGCTCAAACATCATAAAAGTCAAAACTGATACTTTCTGCTAAGTAACCACAAGAAGTATAAACCCTAAAATAAAATATAACACTTCAACAGAAACACTGACACATGTTAAAAATATCCCTAAAAGTTGTTACAGTTTGCTCAAACTAGTTAAACATGTTGTTGTAGGTGTCACGTGTTACAAAAATATTGATGGACATGAAAATATTCATAATATTTGAAATAACAACCAGAATGTTATACATACACTAACTTTTCATTTACAATCTAAAGATTAGGTTATTTATGGAATATGAAAACAGAAACAATAGCAAAACATGTTAAAAGCAAGTCATAACAGCATTCTACGTGTCACATGTTACACTGTGTGAGTGGACATGAAATTATTCAAAATGTTATAAATGACAACTGTGATATTAAATAGACCTTTAGGATACATTCATATTTTGAAGATTAGGTAATTATGGAACATCAAAGCACCACAAAAAAAGTAACATCATGTTCAAAACAGGTCAAATCTGCGTTCTACCTGTCACGTGTTACATGGAGTCAGTGGACATGAAATCAATGAAAATGTCAAAAATAACTACAATATTCAAACAGACATTTAGAATACAGTTTTAACCTAATGTCTATGTACATCTGGAACAAGGTTCTCAATCAAATCGAATTTTTTTAATTAGTTGTACGTAAAATCCTAGCAAAATCCAAATTTTAAAAAAAAAAACTTTGATTTTTTTTAATGTTGGGGAGGGGGGGGGGGGGGGGTGGTGTTAAAACAATCTCATGAAAATATTCCTTCCCCCTGCTAACCCAAAAGCATTTTTTCAGCTTTGGCTACAATATTTACAAGGACATATATGTCTCCTCCTAAATCGTTGCACGGATATGAACGTATCGTCCTGAATCGTAACACGGATATTAACAAAAACAGAGGATCGAATTTTTCTTCAATCAAATTTGCCTCCAAAAGTAGCAAGCAGTTGTATATAGGTTACACAATATGCAAGATAATCAGAACTCGGAGTGTGTAAGTTATTTATCCCATTACTCCGACGTTTTCATTAAAAACACTTACTTTTTCCACTAAAACCTGCCCGTGCCTGTTTTCAGCTTGCCAAAAGCCTCCGCAGTCGAAATTCATGTCAATGAATTCATGCGCATAGCTAGTTCCCATTTGTCAGCATAATGGACGGCGTCATTCGACTTGTATGTAGACATTCAGTCATTCAAATTGCTTATAAAAAGGTCTGCTATCTGCTTTTACATTTTGAAAGTCATTTTAAAATATCCTTGTGTATCATGTATATGACATCGACTTTCGTTATACTCAATTCGGCATACCGGGTTTATATTTTTACCAGAATTGCGCACGATAATGGCAGCGCAACAAATTCAGTTCGGGCCGTGCTGGTTTGATCGTTGACCCAAGTCAGTTTGCATGCAGTGTTACTGTTTGTCAGTCGGGGATAGAAATGTTGGCTGTCATCGCGCTGTTATGTTTTGGTTTTCACACGTGGATCACTTACATATTCAGTCGGTCGGGTTTTGTGTGTGTGTGTGTGTGTGTGTGTGTGTGTGTGTGTGTGTGTGTGTGTGTGTGTGTGTGTGTGTGTGTGTGTGTGTGTGTGTGTGTGTGGCCGCCCTTCGTGGTCGGCTGGGCGTTAAGCAAACAAACAAACAAACTCTCTCTCTCTCTCTCATTCTCTCTCTCTCTCTTTCTCTCTCTCACTCTCTCTCTCTCTCTCTCTCTCTTTCTTTCTTTCTTTCTTTCTCTCTCTCTCTCTCTCTCTCTCTCTCTCTCTCTCTCTCTCTCTCTCTCTCTCTCTCTCTCTCTCTCTCTCTATCTCTCTCTCTCTCTCTCTTCAGGAACCGACAAGGAATAAGATGAAAGTGTTTTTAAATTGATTTCGAAAATTTAATTTTGATAATAATTTTTATATTTTTAATTTTCTGAGCTTGTTTTTAATCCAAATATAACATATTTATATGTTTTTGGAATCAGAAAATAATGGAGAATAAGATGAACGTAAATGTGTATCGTTTTATAAAAACTTTTTTTTTTTTTTACAATTTTCAGAGTTTTAATGACCAAAGTCATAAATTAATTTTTAAGCCACCACGCTGAAATGCAATACCGAAGTCCGGGCTTCGTCGAATATTACTTGACCAAAATTTCAACCAATTTGGTTGAAAAATGAGAGCGTGACAGTGCCGCCTCAACTTTCACGAAAAGCCGGATATGACGTCATCAAAGACATTTATAAGAAAAAATGAAGAAAAAAAGTCTGGGGATATCATACCCAGGAACTATCAAGTCAAATTTCATAAAGATCGGTCCAGTAGTTTAGTCTGAATCGCTCTACACACACACACACACACACACACACACACACACGCACACACCACGACCCTCGTCTCGATTCCCCCCTATACGTTAAAACATTTAGTCAAAACTTGACTAATTGTAAAAAGTAGTCCATCTGTAAACTCTGAATATGCAGATGACCTCCATAAATTATTCAATTGTACTCTGAAATCAAAGACAATGACCAATGACAGTTGAGATCGAAACTCGGTTGTGATGGGATATCCATAGGATATCCATAGGATATCCATATGGTTGTGATGGAATATTCAGAATAATCACCTCCTCAGCTAACAGAGATAAAGAGGCAGGTCATGGGATAATATAAGCTAATTCAATTCGTCGGGAGAAGAATTATGGGCAAGTGTCAAACATTAGATCTACAAAGTGTCAAACGTTACGTATAGATCTACACCTTACCCTGAACAGACAGTACAATATTTTCTCAACTTTACGGCTCGTCGTCTCCATGATTTTAATCGAATCGGTGACCGGAAACGCCAAAGAAGCAAAGCTAGTGGTTTCCACGCTTTTGAAAAAAATACTCGCGAAACTTCTTTGTGAAAATTGCAAAAATAACAAAAT
>NW_027128582.1:0-1000 GCF_037325665.1 Littorina saxatilis
ATTGTTCTTCAGTTCAAAGGTTTCGAGTGATGTATTGAAGTTCCTTAAATACTTCTTATTAGTGTCCCTCCGGATGAAGTTAATAAGCAGAGGTGGGAAATGAGAAGGCAGTATTTGAAAGGGCGGAAGATAAAATGAAGCTGTCACAATGAATGCACGCGCTTTTATTAAAACAATGAAAAAGAACAATGGTTTGTGTGTCGTTTTGTTATTGTTGTTGTGAGTTTCCATGTGTGCGTGTGTGTGTGTGTGCGTGTGTGTGTGTGTGTGTGTGTGTGTGTGTGTGTGTGTGTGTGTGCGTGCGTGTGTGTGTGTGTGTGTGTATGTGTGTGTGTGTGTGTGTGTTCCATGCAAGAACCCCCTACAGTTGTGAGTTGTGCTCTCTGCAGAACAGATCTATTTTATTGTTATGAAGTTGTTTGATTGTTTTTCTTTCTAAAACAACATGTGCATATTCACATTCCTGTGTTATTTTGTTGCTGTATTTTCCATAGCTGAATTAGTCAACAGCGAAGTCTCATGTAAGTATGATGCTGTTTCTTTGATAGTTTGTTTTGTTGTTGTGGTTTTTCTGCGTCAGTTTGTACAAATGTTAACTTAAATAAGAGACAGTTAGGCTCTGATTAGTCGTCAATTCATAATAATGACTGATACGTTTCTAATGGAAGTTTATCAACGTGTAAATGTGTGTAATTGGTAATACAATATTCTGGCAGTTCTGAAATTGTGTTTAATGTTGCAGAAGCATTATCACAGGACTTCCCTGTAGGTATTGTTTGCGTAGTTAGTTAAAGAATGGTTGTGCTAAAATGTAAATCCTCATGGTTTTTACCTAAATAATCGGATTAATCTGAAATGAACAAGTACACACCTCGAACACATTAGACTTATACTTAAGGAGTATATTACCTAAAGAAGATTTCTTGTATATGAAAGGTTTACCTTTCACGGCAAACACAAGCACCGTGCCTTACCTTAAGGGATACAACGCAACTCTGAC
>NW_027128583.1:0-20000 GCF_037325665.1 Littorina saxatilis
ATTACCGCATACATGAAATAAGGAACATGGAGCACAACAAGCTAAGCTTATGAGCGTACTCTTAAAAGCAAATGAAATTTGGCGGACGATTTTAATATAACAAATTTGAAATAATGTCAAAATAATAATGGTAAATTATGGTAGACAAACATGTAACAATAAAAGGAAAAAAAAACAACAAAAAACAACAAACAAAAAAAAACAATGCTAAACTAACAACAGTACTCACACGCGCTCGCACACTCACTCGCACACACACGCATACAATGACTTCCACATGGTTGAAAATAGAATACTACCAGAACAAGGAAATGTAAACAGTACTGCACATGGTGGATGAGATAAATGCATTCATTATTCAAAACGTTTGCTTAATAAGATAAACCTGAATAACTGGTCAAATATCAATGCATTTTCGCTGTCTGACTTGTCTCTATTGCCATACAGAAAATCATCAGCGGTTAGCAAATCATAGTTGGGCAGTGTTGACAAGGTGACTTCACGTATTTGAAGAGATAAGGGGCAATGAAAAATATAGTGCTCCGCATTTTCAACAGGATAACCACAAGTGCATGACGGGTCGGGAATCAATGTCTGTCAAATAGATCACTATTTAGATTGCTGATCCTCAATCTCAGTCTGCAATGGATAATTTCTGATTTTCGATCAGATGTGTATCTATACGAGGGAACAACAGAATCATCAGAACTAATACGTTTTTTAAATAACCCAATAGAATCAAGTTGTTTTACAGTTTCTGGAAGCTCATTCCACAGGGAAGTCGAAGACAGAAAAAATGACTTTTTATACAATTCAGTTCGAGAGTGGGGAGTCTGTCTGTCAAGTGGTCTTCGTCTATGGTAAGGGTTCACAGAAGCAACGAGAGGAGGCAGACGTTCTAGTAAGTATGGTGGCACGCGTGCATTAACTAATTTGAAATACAAAATCAATTTGTGTCTTTTTCGCCTCTCCTTCAGTGTTGTAAATCCTGATTCATCGTACAATTTTTGGTGACTCGTGCCACGAACTGCACCTATAATGGTTCTTATGGCATCAAGATGCAAGTTTTCTAATAAAGTAGCTAATCTGTCAGAACAGTTATCCCAAATGACGTCAGAAAAATCAAAATGGGGAATAATAAAAGATTTATACATAAGTTCAAGTGCCTTTCGGCTAAGGCGATACTTATAGGACCGAAAACATGAGAGAAGAACACGTACTTTAGATATAATTGACTGAACATGTGATTCCCATTTGCAGTCGCTCTGAATCAGTACACCAAGATGTTTGTGAACGTGGTTTTCTCTCAGAACTGTTCCATCAAATACAAGAGGAAGGGTTTCAGGCATTCTATTTCCAGAAAAGGTCATCAAATCTGTTTTTAAATTATTGAAATTAACTTTCCATTTTTCCGCCCAGTGTGCAATTTTGGCTAAGTCTGCATTTAAGATCTGTGTCCGCGTGTTTGCATCATTTAGAGATAAATACAAACTGGTATCATCAGCAAAAAGTTTAATGACAGATTCGATATTAATGACAATATCGTTAATGTACACAAGGAACAACAATGGCCCCAGAACAGAACCTTGGGGAACACCTGAACAAACACGTCCGTATGTCGATTTCCTGCCTTGGATAACAACGGCTTGTAACCTGCCTGTCAAATAATCTTCAAACCATTTTAATAAAACACCTCTTATGCCTATAGCATATAATTTATGCAACAAACCCTTGTGCCACACTCTGTCGAAGGCTTTTGATATATCACAGAAAACAGCCTGAGTCGTCAACTGCTTATCTAAGGATTGGCAAAAATCGTCATACATACTCAACAACTGAAAACTAGTTGAATCACCAGGAATAAACCCTAACTGAGAAACCGTTAATAAATCATTCTCTGTGAGATATCGAAAAACATGGGCTTGAACACATTTTTCCAATACTTTTCCAATGCAACTGAGTAATGAGATCGGACGATAGTTACTGCAGTGTTCTTTTTCACCTTTCTTATAAATGGGATTCACATGAGCTACTTTCCAAATTTTCGGAAACTTTCCCTCAGCCAACGATCTCTGGAAAAGGGTTGCAAGCGGATTTGAAATAATACAAGCAGCAAGTTTAAGAAGTTTATTGTGAACCAAATCAGGACCTACTGCTTTCCTAACATCGAGGTTGTTTAGAACAGCGTACACCATTTCGGTAGTTATCACGAGAGGACTAATGGAAATGGGCTCTTCTTCAACTGGTGGAACGTCATCATCATGACCTTGTATTGACATAGTTAAGCCTTTCAGAGAGAGAGAGAGAGAGAGAGAGAGAGAGAGAGAGAGAGAGAGAGAGAGAGAGAGAGAGAGAGAGAGAGAGAGAGAGAGAAAATTTCGTATTCTAAATTTATTGATAGAGGAAAGAGGGAAACAGAGAGAGGAGGGAAAGGGAGAGAAATCGAGATAGGGGGAAAGAGAGATATATATTTGTACTCTAATTTTATTTTTAGATAAGAGAGAGGGAGGGGGGGAGAAAGAGGGACCGTGAGAGTTACAGAGAGTGTGAGGGGAGAACAGCGGTAACCTTCCACTACCTAGGGTTTCTTCCCAGCATGACTGTGAGGTCTTGACACGCACCATGCCAGAGACCAACAGAAGACAATTTTAATGATGAACTCGAACTGCCTGAATCTGTGTTGCCTTTCTCATTGCAACTCGGCTGCATGATCACATGCCTGTTTTTGTCATGTAAATTCTTACAACCCCGAATACAAAAACAAAACCAGAAAATGACGCCACAGTTTAAACAACAAAAGCATGGCTTTAATTTAAAATAGCAGCATTAACACCTAAATGTTTGTTATAATGCAGTAAAACAATTACATATCTGATTATTCTTATTCACCTATTTCGTCTCCTCTACCCATGTGCGTGTGTTGTATGTGCCTCTTGTTTTATGGACTGGGCAAAGGAGCTGCGCCTTCGGCCATCAGTGTGACTGACTTTTAGGGTTTAACGTCCTCTCAGACCAACTGGTCTATATTGGGACAGGTATTGGTAATACGTTGAAGTTATGGTGTGATACTTTGATTCGAACAAGCCCGCTGTGGCTGTCTTCTTCGACACACCAGCATTGGGTTTGTCTCGTCAAAGTATCGAAATACGATCATTATAATCGGAGACGAGAGATGATGCATGCGTGTCTTCGTGTTTTCCAAGCCCTGAGTCTTTCGCTGTGAACGTGGGATTTTTTCGTGCGCATGTGTTCACACGGGGGTGTTCGGACACCGAAGAGAGTCTGCACAAAGTTGACTCCGAGAAATAAATCTCTCGCCGAACGTGGGGATCGAACCCACGCTGAAAGCGACCAACTGGCTACAAAGCCAGCGCGCTACCAACTGAGCTACCTCCCCGCCGCGCTATCAGTGTCAAGTTACCTAAAGGCAGAGGGGAAGTGTTTAACTAACCGTATCGAGTCAAGCACGCTTTGTCGTGCATTCCGAACGCGTGTACTGGAGTGACTGACAGGGGCTAGTCTGGACTTGACTGCGCCTGAACTGATGCGTTGTTTCATCGAACACTGTATAGTGTCTATTGACAGTTAAAAAGAGAAGTACGCAAGTCCGAATTACAATAGAAAGGGCAAGATGAAGAAACACAAAAGCACGAGGCTCAAATAGGTGCTACCAAAATTAAACAGAAACGTCTCTGGCGAACGTTTTAAACAGTATAAGACAGTATAAGCATAATAGTATGTATACAGAATGCTATACAGTCACGCAGTCCTTCTGTTTTACTGTCCGTACTCAGATAACGGATGTTTTAGAGTCAAATGAGCTGAATCTGTGCGTATGCCTTCAAAGATGGCTTCACACGATTGTAACTAAAACTTATATTCGTAGTCCTACTATTATCCCGCCAGGCACTCCTTTCAATACGTTTCTTCATATACCACCTTTTTATTATGCTTTTAGATATCGTTGTTAAATGATGTATTTTGATGCTGTTACCGCTGTCTGTCTCTGTCTTTAGATCTCTCCCTCTCTCTCCCTCTCTTTCTCCTCCTGTCTGTCTTTATTTATCTGTTTCCGCGTCGGTCTCTCCGTCTGTCCCTATCTCTGTCTGTCTCTATTTGTCTGGTTTAATGCAAGCAATGATAAGTGTATAGCCTTATCTATTCATATATAATTAATATATATAATAGATTATATAATGGTATGATACATGAAGATTGTATAGGGACTTCTGCTACACTTATGGTGTAAAACACATGGGATGAATCATGCTGTGTTGCTTGAAAGTACAGACTCGAACATCAAAGCATTTGGTGTCACTCGGTTCAAAATATTAAAATGTATGGTTCGTGCACGTCCAATTTAATTGTGATTAGGCTACACAGCCATAGTATATAGGTTGTGTATATGTAACATGATGTAATCGGCGTACCGTTTCCGCACAGTCTTCGACTCGACGACTCCATAACCCCACATACACGTGAACATCAATATATTTCCCAAACTTCTTTGAATATTTTAATCAAAATGTTTGTAGTACATACTCAGAAGATGACCCTTCAACTCTGTTGAAACAATTCAGGGTGTTTCCGCTAAAAATGTGTCTGTAAATCAAGTTCTTAGTTGAAGTTAAACAAAATTATCCTTACATAGCCCGAAAAAGCCCGCGAGGTAAAGGCAGACAAAAACAGTTGTGAGCGCAATCTATAATTGTAACCCGTTATGGCGTAGTTGGTATGTCAATGTTCGCCTGTGGTCTCCAAGGTTGCCGTGGGTTAAATCTCATGTTATTTTTTGTGTGTGAAATGTGACGCAGGGATCCCTTTGAACCCATTCCTCTTGTTTTTTGATTGTTGGTTAATCATCTTTTATAGTTCATGTTACAAACTTCTTTAATTTGGCAGGTGTTTTTATTTTTTAATTTTGTATTTATTTTTGGGGTCTTCTTTTATTTCATTCCAGGAGTGGGGTAATAAGCGGGCGGTTTAATGGTCCTTATGGTCCCTTTGTTTATTTTCGGAGGAGTGGGGGTGGGGGTGGGGGGTGCCGCTGCTGTCTGCAGGTTATCTAACTCACTAGGCATGACTGTTTCGCTAAATGGAGCAGCAGCGTCAGTGGGGAACAGGGCACGAGACTGTAGAGTTATGGACCCTCGTGTACAATCAGTGAGAGCCATAGTGAAACACAATATTACACATTTATGAACAACACATATTAATTACTTCACGCCATTACCTCAGTTATTCCCATAGTAGCAGAAACATTTTTTGAACATTGTCAAATATACGTCAGGGCTAATAGTCTCGGGTGCTGTTTTACTTCACAGTTATTTTTCAAGGTTGTCAGTAATATCAGAATAAATATCACACACTTGAATGTTGTCCAAGAGCTTCAAGGCATAGTCACTGATGTCATTACTTCAGTTATTGTCAAGATTGTGGGTCATGAGAACTTAATTATAATATTAATAGTTTTATGATAATAATAAAATTAAACAGCAACAAAAAAATACGAAAAAAGTTATAAGTGTATAGTAGTTGTCTTACATTATGATAGTCCTGATTTTGTGATAAATCGCCAATTTGCAAGTGCTCTACACAAGGCTAGATGTTATTAGAGGTCAAGGAGGTCAAATATCACGAAAACTGAGGCGAAGCAACCAGAGCATCGGTGGCTGGCAGAGGAACCTCCCTCCGATTGGGCCACCAGAAGTAGAGGTGAAAGGAGAGGCTGGTGCAGCGGGGTGCCCGAGCCTCAGAAGGATAATTGGCGATGCAGCAAGGCCATTGATATCAGCGTGAACTTGTTATCAGCCGATGCCGTTATCGGGTTACAGCCGTAGCCCTTTCGCCGTGGCTTCGCGAGCTAGCACTGTAAGTCAGATGCTGACCACCGGTTCGCGGCGCCACAGGACCATGTTTTCAGCGTTCCTTTTCGTGTTGGGATCAAGTTACCGTGCCCTGGCCAAGAACGCTAGCATTGAAGAAGGGAGAGAAAAGTTCTACCTCCCCATCTTCGGTTTATGTAAACGACTAGGGCTCCTTGTCTCCTTAGGAAGTATTCGGATTCTAAATGTTTATTATTATTATCACTAGCAATACTCGTGCTCCTCACGGGATGTAACAAATGTTTTATGATTTTCATTAATCACTGATGGTGTGGATATTAAAGTGTATATGCGAATCCATCCCATGATCAATTGCTATTATTGTTGCAATGGTCGACTTATCTTGTCTGAATCATGACTGATTTATTATTGTATTCATAGCTTCAAAGCGATGGTGATTGGAGTAGATTAGCTCCCCTGATCAGCGAAGCATTATTTAACTATCAGTCATATGATAACCACACATATGATGGTAAAAACCCTTATAACTTTGGAACCAGCCAACCATTTTTTTTTTAATGAAATTAAACATGAAGACGCAGGCCATTAGTCCCTTCATTAATTCAAAAGAGAAAAAAATCAACTCGATTTTCTGCGAAAAACATTTCGCTGTGATTTTGTCATTTGTAACTGCTATTTTGTAGACCCTTCCTCGGAGTATGTAATAAAAAGGTTTCATTGAAATATTCCCAGAACTTTGGGAGATATGGATGTTTATGCATTGGAGAATCAAACGCTAAAACCCTTATAACTTTGGAACCAGCCAACCATGTTTTATGAAATTGAACATGAAGACGCAGCACATTAGTCCCTTCAACTTAAAAAAAATTAACTCGAATTTGTAAAACATTTCTCGCTGTGACTTGGTATTTTGTACTGCTATTTTGTAGACCCTTCATCAGAGTATGTAATGAAAAAAGTTTCATTGAAATATTCCCAGAACTTTGGGAGATATGGCTGATTATGTATTTTGACCATCGGGCCCCGTAATGACCTTGACCTTTGACATATCCAATATAAATGTTGCACACAATAGGCTATCGTGTGTCTACATCTACCTACAAAGTTTGGTTGAAAAATACTTAGCGGTTCAGGATTTATCGCAGTTCCTATATTGTGACATACATACATGCATACTTACGGAATGGAACAATCGCAAACGTTCCCGCTGGATGACGAATTAAATTATAAAAAACGTATCAGTAAAACAAAATAACAATGAACAGCACACATTCCCTGAAAAGTAATGTAGCGTAGGGGAAAGGGAGAAAAAAAGTGACACCGCGTGGATTCGAACGTACGTGATTAGAACATGATAAAGCAAGAGTGTCCTAACCAACTGTGGCCTACAAATAATTTGCAAAAGTTTCAGGGAAAAATACAGCTATGACATTACAAAAACCATAGGCAATGGATGTTCCCGTTTTTGCCATTCCAATAAGTAACAACGATAACAACTTGATAGGTTTGAGAGTAAACTTGATTTGACATGATACTGTGTTGTCTAAAGTGTTTATTGGATTCTCGGGCAGTTTTATCCCGGACGGCTGCATGTCGAGTTTCAGGGGTGCCTAAGGGCTTCCGGCGGTAGGTAAAAATATTTAATGTTCAAATAAACCCACTTAATTAAAAAATAAACACATTAGACTCAGCCAGTCCTGATCGAGGTGGCCTCCACTATGCCCATGCAAAAGGAATAACGTGAAAGTTGCCCAGTACCACAGAAATTAGCAATTTCGTGTGACTGAGGCTACCAGTACCTGTATTAATATATGAATTATAATTGGCAACGGTAAGCGATTTCACACAGATTAGCGCGGGACAAATATTGACAGAATTTTTTTTTTATCATAACTGCAATGTTCTTCTCCCCCCAAAAAAAACCCAACAACAACGCAACACCTCCTCCCTCCCCAACCCCTAAGAAGAACAGGTCCGACAAACCCCTGCGTCACACAGTAAGCTTTTTTTTTAAATTAACGACGCCAATGGAATTCAATCTCCTGCCTCGGACACTTTCGTTTTGTCACGTTAGGAGAGCAATTTACCAACTTATCTATTTTGCGTCTTGACAGTTCGCGTGAGTGATATTTTAGTGACTTTTGTGACATATAGACTGACCGGAACAAACGCAAACGTCCACCCTCTGGGTGACGAACAACAACACATTTGCATTCAAACGAAGTAGTTTGTTGATCATAGTGCAATTATCCCGTTTGACTTGTGTCTGTTCTCAATATGACTAACATATATATGTACTCATTTCTCCCAAATGGGTAAAGCTATTGAAACTCACTTTGGCTATGAGCTCGAGGTCCATGGGAATAAACGCTCATAATTATGTCCTGCAGATTGATGACCCTGGTGTCACTCAAAATTATCCCGCCAGGAAATGCTATTTCGTATACATGTACTCAATTGTCTAACCGGCACGGTTGGCCTAGTGGTAAGGCGTCCGGTTGGCCTAGTGGTAAGGCGCCTAGTGGTGGGTTCGAACCCCGGCCGGGTCATACCTAAGACTTTAAAATTGGCAATCTAGTGGCTGCTCCGCCTGGCGTCTGGCATTATGGGGTTAGTGCTAGGACTGGTTGGTCCGGTGTCAGAATAATGTGACTGGGTGAGACATGAAGCCTGTGCTGCGACTTGTGTCTTGTGTGTGGCGCACGTTATATGTGACCCTCCACCACGAAATGAGTCGCATGTCACCTCGCGCGGTTCTGCGCTAGGCTTAATATAAGTCCGGGGAGTGTCTGGTAACAGTGTGAGGGTCACCTTAGTCACAGGCTTATAACTCAAACAGTGTTCGCTCTTTTCTAAAACGGTTTTCATCACGGGATAGAGCATAAAAATCTCTTTAGGAAAATGTAAAAATATGAAAATCATGCAAAGGTGACATGCGACTCATTCTGTGGTGGAGGGTCACATATGTCAAAGCAGCACCGCCCTGATATGGCCCTTCGTGGTCGGCTGGGCGTTAAGCAAACAAACAATTAAACAAACAAACTCAATTGTCTCCAGTAAGGACACAGTTATTTTCTCCGAATTTAAGGCCCCAGTTTGTGGTGATTGATATTGATTTGCTCTGTAGTTTGATGATCCTAGTGCCAACATTATCCCGTCAGGCATTGTTTAAATGTTTTCGTTTGCACCCACTTTTCTCCAAAACTGATAAAACTGTTGACACCACTATTAGGAAGCATGCTCATCGGAGTCGATGCCGAGAAGCTCTGAACTTTGGTGACCCTAGGTACCATATTATCCGGCCATGAAGGGTTTTAATATATTGCTGACCATACACCCGTTAGGGTCCATATGTTCTATCAGCCCCAGATACTTTACTTGATTTTTGCTTTCGGTCCAGCCGACTCTTTTGAGCCATATCAGGACCAATCAGCCCGAGACGAAGACTTTAAATAATAAAACAACAACCACAGCACGAGATGATAAACGGAAAGTATTAGGATCATTATGGTCACTTGTTAATTATTATTTTGTTACCCCTTTATCACATGCCGGCTATTGATACATGCCATATCATTATTTTTGTTATCAAAACGAATACGTTGTGTGTGTGTATTGTTAGGAAAACTCCAATCTTTTAGATTAGTTAACAATGTATCAAGAAAAATCACATATTTGAGCGAGTTTCTAGGTGACCCTCTTCGTGATTAGGGACCTAATGTACATCCTATTTGATCTTCCATGAATGGGTTCGGTTGATATTTGAATTTTCTGTAAAAGGGGTCGCTCAGATAATCGTCAAAATGTAACTGACAAGTCCAGTGGCTAACGAAGGAAAGCACCGATCACCATCAAGACTAAATCACTACCAGATGTCAGTAGGAATGTTGGTAACTGATCCACTGACCGCTATCATATGTTACTACTCGCGTACATTCCGTAGAGTACCTAGAGACCAATCTAGAGCATAATTGTATTTCATTCCCTCTGCTAGAACTGACTGGGCTTGCTGATATAAGCAAGCGTTAGTTTGTAACACATTCCCTGGCCCGTCCCAAGAGAATATGAAAGATATATATGCTACACGGAAGCGTTGTATAGACCGAAACAGTTCAAAATAATGATACTGGATTCAGACTTCAAAATTATTGTTTTCATATTAGGCCTACGAACAATAACTTACATGTTAAGAGAAATAATACATGTATCGAGAGATATTGCTTTTATTCTAGGCTACATCTCTTATGGAGGCATCTTACACACTCTCTCTCTTTCTTCACCCTCCCATCTCTCTCTCTCCTTCTCTTCCCCTCTATCTCTCTAATATTGACAACACCCCTCATATGATCACTCAACCTCTCCCCATCGCCCTCTGTCTCTCATCTTCTTACACACACTCTCTCTTTTCCCAACTCTCCTCTCTCTCCATCTCTCTCTCTTCAATAATGACACCCCCCATATATCACTCTACTTATCCTCCACTCTCGAATCTCCAAACATTCGGTTGAACGTGATTAACTGGTATCGTACCCCTATGACAGATAATATTCCCTATTCTCTGCATTCTCTGCTTGCTGTAATGATCTTTTTTTTCAAGCCACATTTCACGTCAACCAACTTTCATCAAGACGTTATTTAAAGCGTCATTGTAGAAATGACATTCGGAAATATTAGGGGAATCCCTGTCATAACATTTTTTTCTATTTGTTTCCCATCAGGCATTTTTTGTTTTAATCACAAGTAATATAATACAGACACACAAAGAGAGACACCTATAGTGACAGCCGCTCTATCATGCTAGGACTGGTGTCAGTATACTGTGACTATATGAGGATGTCAATCAATCAATCAATATGAGGCTTATATCGCGCGTATTCCGTGGGTACAGCTCTAAGCGCAGGGATTTATTTATTTTAATTTTATTTTATGCAATTTATATCGCGCACATATTCAAGGCGCAGGGATTTATTGATGCCGTGTGAGATGGAATTTATTTTACACAATACATCACGCATTCACATCGGCCAGCAGATCGCAGCCATTTCGGCGCATATCCTACTTTTCACGGCCTATTATTCCAAGTCACACGGGTATTTTGGTGGAAATTTGTATGTATGCCTATTCAGTTTTGCCAGGACAGACCCTTTTGTCAATCGTGGGATCTTTAACGTGCACACCCCAGTGTAGTGTACACGAAGGGACCTCGGTTTTTCGTCTCATCCGAAAGACTAGCACTTGAACCCACCACCTAGGTTAGGAAAGGGGGGAGAAAATTGCTAACGCCCTGACCCAGGGTCGAACTCGCAACCTCTCGCTTCCGCAAGTGCGTTACCACTCGGCCAGCCAGTCCGATGTAAGCCTCTGCGATTTCAATCTCAGTGTGGCAGTACATTAATCTGCTGACCATAAACAAGGAATGCGTCCAGCTGTCTCTCTAGCTCTCCAGTAGGTTTCTCAGCGGGCTACCTGCTTGACGATGTTCTAATTGATGGCACGCGAATAGAACCGTGTAATGTATAGCCACTGCGCGAGTCGAACCGCTCTACGACTAGCTGCTCCTTTCCACGGCCCCCCACCCCCACCGCCAGCCCCACGCATCCCTCTCTCTCGCCCTTCCTCTCTCCCCCCCCCCCCCTCCCTCTCTCCCCCCCTCCCTCTCTCTCCCCCTCCTTCTTTCTCTCCCTTCCTCTCTCTTTAACCTTAATTGTCAATCCGTTTTTCATTGCTAAATTCATACGGATAAATAAAAGCTTGATGATTAGCAAGAATCACCTCTGATTTGTTATTTGCACTGTCACTGAAGACTAGACCGTCAGTGAAACTTAATACAGTTCGCCACCTGTTTACCTCTTTTTATATTTTAATCCAGACAGCATTATCCACCACCACCCATTATATAAACATTCTATTTTGTGTAGTCCCGATATCAATGTTGCAAACCTTTTGATGCAGCTTTTAATAATATAAGAGATTTGATTTATACGTATTCCCTGTTTCACTCAATGAATATATATATTCCCTAAAATATCCAGGTAATATACATATTTCCTGGAATTTGGATGCCATTTTTAGACGTATTCCCTGACTTATATTTAGCATTCAAAAGGAGACACTTTGATGGAGTGAAATCTCTCTCTCTCTCTCTCTCTCTCTCTCTCTCTCTCTCTCTCTCTCTCTCTCTCTCTCTCTTATGCTTACAAATATAACAACAATTGCATATCAATAAAATTTACAACACAAAATTACACTGTTTGCACCAATGAAGTGAGAAAAAATGACTTTTATATCAGCAAAATCAACAAGCCGTAATAACTCTAGTTGGCGGGATATATTTTGTTTGTTTGTTTGGTTGGTTGTTTGCTTAACGCCCAGCCGACCACGAAGGGCCACATCAGGGCGGTGCTGCTTTGACATTTAACGTGCGCCACACACAAGACACAAGTCGCAGCACAGGCTTCATGTCTCACCCAGTCACATTATTCTGACACCGGACCAACCAGTCCTAGCACTAACCCCACTAATGCCAGACGCCAGGCGGAGCAGCCACTAGATTGCCAATTTTAAAGTCTTAGGTATCCCTGCCGGGGTTCGAACCCACGACCTCCCGCTCACTGGGCGGACGCCTTACCACTAGGCCACCGTGTTGCGGTTTGGCGGGATATAGTGATCCTTACATCGTTCGAAAAAAAACCCAATACAGCTACCCTTTCAAACCATGTTTTTTTGCTTATTTGCTATTGTATTTGGTTGTAATATGTTATATAGAATTGTGCATGTGAAGGGATATTATATTTTTTAAATATGGAAAAAGTGAAAGCTAATTTAAAATTTATGGACAGATTAATTGATGAAAATGGCTCTCAATAACGACGCAAAAAGGAATTTTACAGGAGCAAGTGAGATTTTACAATAACGTGTTTGATAAAAATGGGAATTTTGTTGAGGAGGATGCTGAAAGTAAAGTTCTTAATTCAAATATTCCTCAGTTAAATGACGAACGAAAATATGTTTTGGAAACTGATTTTAATAATAATAATAATAATGGACATTTATTAATCGCCCCTTCTCACAAGAGCTCACGGCGATTTACATATTAATTTCTGCCGTGTGAGATGGATTTTTTTACACAATACATCACGCATTCACATCGGCCAGTAAATCTCAAGCCATTACGGCGAATATTTACTTTTTACGGCCTGTTATTCCAAGTCACACGGGTATTTGGAGGACATTTTTTATCTATGCCTATACAATTTTGCCAGGAAAGACCCTTTTGTCAATCGTGGGATCTTTAACGTGCACACCCATATGCACACCCCAATACCGTGTTAGAAATCGGCAGGGCGCTGTCTTTATTAAAAAATGGTTCGTCACCAGGTTTAGACGGATTGACTACAAGTTTCATGAATTTTTTTTGGCCTAAAGTAAAAATGATGGTGGTTAATTCCCTTCAAAGTGCATTTAGAGTCGGTGAATTGTCAGATACTCAGAAAAGAGCAGTTATCACGTTGATCCATAAGGGTAAAGATTTGCCGAGAGATAGCCTTAAGAATTGGAGACCCTATATCTGTAACCAATACAGATTATAAAATGCTGGCAAAATGTTTATCGCAGCGCTTATCTGGTGTTATTTCTGACCTCGTGCCAGAAGATCAGACAGGATTTATTAAGGGAAGAAAGGCAAGTAACTTGATTAGATTAATTGATGATGTCATTAATTACGCTAATGAAAGAAATCAAGCAGGTAATATATTACTTGCGCTTGACTACGCCCGAGCCTACGATTCCATCTCAAAAGACTATGTGGTCTGGTCCTTTAAAAAAATTGGTTTTGGCGAAAAATTTGTTAAATGGATTACAGTTTTAATGACAAACATCACGAGCTGCATAAATTATATGGGTTGGATTTCGGAAGAAATAAGTGTGAATTCCGGAATCCGTCAGGGATGTCCCCTCTCACCTTTGGCCTTCGTGCTTGCTGTAGAATTATTAGCAATCAAAATCCGAAGTCACCCCAATATTAAAGGATTTGCCTTACCAGATGTAGGTTTTGCAGAACAAACATCGCGTATCTTGAAAATGGCTATGTACGCCGATGACATAACTGTTTTACTTCAAGATAAAAACGACATGGAAACGGTTTTGAAAATCATTGATGATTTCTCCAATATATCTCGCTTAAAATTAAATAAAAGTAAAACGGAAGCAATGTGGTTGGGATCGCGTATAAACTGTCAAGAGAAATATTGCGATATTAAATGGAATACCCAGGTTAAAATCATGGGAATTAGTCAGTTTTAAAAAGGACATCCCGGCCTCTGAAATTATGGAAAATTGGTCCAAAAGACTTGAAAAAGTTGAACAAATCATTTGCAGATAGTCAAGAAGAAATTTAAGTATAAGCGGCAAATTATGTATTATTAAGTCCTTCTTAGTTTCACAATTTGTTTACGTTATGCAGGCGCTTCTTGCCCCTGTTAAAGTTCTCGATAAGTTGAATACTATTTTGTTCAGTTTTCTCTGGAAAAGGAAGTATTCAAATACAAAAGCCGAAATGTATTGTGTAATGTGGTGGAAGAAGGTGGTATTAACATGATAAACGTCCACGATATGCAGACTTCTTTTTTACTCACATGGGCAGCAAAACTTCAACAACAAAAACATGAACCGTGGACAACGATTCCATTAAGTCTTTATCAGGTATTGGGAAGAAATTTACTTTGTTTTAAAGCCACAACACCACTAAAACTGTTCCAAGGTATTGAATGCATTCGATCAAACTTTTGGACAGAAGTTCTCTTAAAATGAATCCATAATAAAGCATTGATTTATGAGAGAGAAGATCGCTTTGGCGATCAATGTTTGTGGAACAATATAAAAGTGGTTTATAAAAATAAAAGCTTATATTTTAAAAAAATGGATAGAAGCGCACTTAGATACGGTGAAAGATATTTGGGTTAACGGAGATATGATTCCTTTTAACCAGCTGTGCACAAAGATAGGATACAGTCCCTCTAGATTTTTTTAGTACGGCGCAAAGACTGCTGTGCGAGCGCTTGCACTTCGCAAAAACACAGCCAGCCCGCGAGCAGGCGAACACAATAATGACCTTGACACACGGAACCCTGTGATCATTAACCCCTCCGCGAGAAAGTTTCGCATGCTGATAGTCCAGTCCAAAGCGAGCGAGCCTTGCGCTGTTACATTTTGGTTACATAAATATCAGGTTAAACTAGATCACAATTATTGGCTGTTAGCAAGCAAATGTACAAAAGAAGAAAGATTGCGATTGTTACAATGGAAAATATTACATAATATTTATCCCACGAATATATTATTAAAAAAAATGAAAATTAGAGAAACAAAAGTATGTACATTTTGTAAACACATTGATTATGTTGAACACTTTTTTGGGCAATGTGAGAAGTTGACGAGCTTTTGGGAAAATGTTGTCCATTATATTTTTAGAAATACAGGATCAAATGTGCACCTCTCAGAACACGATGTCTTGTTTGGTTATCAACCTAGTAATATATGCCAAAATAATAAGGTACTTAATCACATTATTTTGATTGCAAAAATGTGTATTAGTAAATATAAGTATGGTGATAGATACGATTTGAATAGTATATTGGAAAATGAAATGTACATTGGAAGTATGTGAGTAATGTATAAGTCGAGATGAGGTGAAGTGATATATGACGTCTGTGAATATTATGAGGGGGGTGGGAGAGAGCGGATGGACGAGAATAAGGAAGAAAAAAAAAGGAGAAAAAAAAGTAACCATGTATGGCTCCTCAATTGCTTTTTGTATAAACAACCATGCAAACCACAAAAAAAGAGAAAAAAAAAGAAACAGGTTTTCTCCAATTTAAAAAAAAAAAAAAAAAACCAAGTCGCTTAAGGCGAAATTACTACATTTAGTCAAGCTGTGGAACTCACAGAACGCACTGCATTTTTTTTACAGTGACCGTAGTCCGCCGCTCGCGCAAAACGCAGTGAAACTGACGAGACTGTTTAGCGCGGTGGTGGTTTCGCTGTGCTGCATAGCACGCTTTTCTGTACCACTCTTCGTTTTATCTTTCTGAGCGTGTTTTTAATCCAAACATATATCTATATGATTTGGAATCAGGAACCGACAAGGAATAAGATGAAATTGTTTTTTAATCGATTTCGGAAATTTGATTTTGATCATAATTTTTAATTTTTAATTTTGAGAGCTTGTTTTTAATCCGAATATAACATATTTATATGTTTTTGGAATCAGAAAATAATGAAGAATAAGATGAATGTAAATTTCGATCGTTTTATAAAAAAAAATTAATTACAATTTTCAGATTTTTAATGACCAAAGTCATTAATTAATTTTTAAGCCACCAAGCTGAAATACAATACTGAAGTCCGGCCTTTGTCGAAGATTGCTTGGCCAAAATTTCAATCAATTTGATTGAAAAATGAGGATGTGACAGTGCCGTCTCAACTTTTACAAAGAGCCGGATATGACGTCATCAAAGACATTTATCGAAAAAAGAAAAAAACGTCCGGGGATATCATACCCAGGAACTCTCATGTAAAATTTCATAAAGATCGGTCCAGTAGTTTACTCTGAATCGCTCTACACACGCGCACGCACACCGGCACAGACAAAACTTGACTAAATGTAAAGAGAGAGAGAGAGAGAGAGAGAGAGAGAGAGAGAGAGAGAGAGAGAGAGAGAGAGAGAGAGAGAGAGAGATGATACTAATGATGATGGAACTTTATTTTTCAAGGATAGAGGTTTAAGGTGACGCCTTTTCTTACAACCGGTCCTTACTTCTAATACAAATGTCTAATAAATGATAAACAAGTAAAGCAACATGACAAATAAACAAAGTAAACGAACGAACCAGCAAACAATCGACAAGTAAGCAAACAAGCAAATAAACATAAACAACAAAATGACAAAGTAAGGAACATACAAATCAAAAGCAAAACATGCAACATAGTAATTGAAGTTATACATGTAAAGTGATCGACGGTTAAAGTTCCATCCTCACCTATTCACACTTTACTGACACTATACACAACCATCAGTGTGTATAGGAAACAGGTACTTAACGCCTTCGTCCGTACGGGTTACACACTGTGTATAGCCAAACGGTACCTAATGTGGATTTCGTACGTACAGAAGTCACACAGATCCGTCTGCGTATGACCGGTACCTAAGGTGCTCCTCGTCCGTATGTGTGTGTGTGTGTGTGTGTGTGTGTGTGTGTGTGTGTGTGTGTGTGTGTGAGTGTAGAGCGATTTAGAGAAAACTACTAGACCGATCATCATGAAACTTGACATGAAAGATCCTGAGTTTGGTATCTCCAGACGTTGTTTTCATTTTTTTGATATATGTCTTTGATGACGTCATATCCGTCTTTTCGTGAAAGTTGAGGCGGCACTGTCACACCCTCATTTTTCAACCAAATTGGTTGAAATTTTGGTCAAGTAATCTTCGACAAAGCCCGGACTTTGGCATTGCATTTCAGCTTGGTGGTTTAAAAATTAATTAATGACTTTGGTCATTAAAAATCTGAAAATTGTAATTAAAAATTTTTTTTTTTAAAACGATCCAAAATTACGTTCATTTTATTCTTTATCCCAGCGAAGCTGGAGGTATCCCACGAACGCTATAGACAGGTTTCACAGTCTTCAGAGTCGGGTATGTCCCTGACTTTGATATTAAATAAAATGTTTCGTTTTGTTTAGTCGTGAATTTTCACTGGTCTGTGTCGAATGTTTTCGGAATTTACATGTGAAAAATAAACTTTGATCGAATTCAAGTCAAGTTTGTATTCCCCACCAGCGAAAAAGGTAGGTCGGTCGTGAGAAATGAGACAGACACGATTTCCCTTTTTAGCCACATTGCAATAGACAAAGGCACCAGTACAAAAACACACAAAGAAATCCAGTTAAAAGTACATTAGAAACCAAAGAACAGAGATAGATGAACACACTTAGTTAAAAAAAACAATGAATGTGTTTATGTTTAGTCGATACAATCGCATGTGAAGTAAACGGTCTTTTTTCTAAATGTGTCTGTCTCAAAAACGTTAATTACAAATCTGTTCAGTTTGAATGGCTGTTAAAAGGTTTGGACGTAACATGCTTTTAATAAGTAGCAATTTCCATCAAATCACGACATGAAATGGTTTTGAAAGGCTAACTACGGCTTATTCTACTTGTGCTTGGTCATTTTGTCACTCGGGCAAGGTGTCTGTCTCATTTTTTCTCACGACCGCCCTGCAGACAAATCGTCTGCTATAACCGCCATACACAGCAAATTGTCATGATGCGACCAATTGTACACTTCCTATCCGTTGTCAGGCAGATGTTCAACTGGCTGACTAAAGAATTTTTCGGCATGTGTTTATTTCAGAGCACGTTATTTACTGTTTAGTCACTCGGGCAAGGTGTCTGTCTCATTTTTTCTCACGACCGCCCTGAAGACAAATCGTCTGCTATGACCGCCATACACAGCAAATTGTCATGATGCGACCAATTTTACACTTCCTATCCGTTGTCAGGCAGATGATCAACTGGCTGACTAAAGAAGTTTTCGGCATGTGTTTATTTCAGAGCACGTCATTAACTGTCTGTCTCTGAAAACCTTGAATTCTCACGACCGCCCGGCACTATTGACGGTCATTTCTTACCAAATGTTAAGCAGATTCATGTGTAAAATAACAACATTCAGTAACTGTGTCTGATCAATGCCAGTGTTTTTTTCAAACCTTGAATGCACAGCATTGTGAATGTTGTGGTCAAGTGAGAGTTTTATAGACATCGCCGTACGTTTTTCAACACTTTGATGACGTCAGACAGCAAATTGAAAACGTTCCAACTTGGAAAGAGAGCCAGTCACGATCATATAATCGTAGGGAATCAATAGTTGCTTTGGTTTGTTAACTTTCAAGTGCTTTTAAAAGTTTGATTTTTGTTATTGTTGCATGTGTGCGTGCGTGCGTGCGCGCGCGCCTGTCAGTGTGGAAGAGTGTAGGGTAAGTGTATCCAATTCCGACCGACTTCGGGGATACCTAAATCCGACCGATTTTCCAAGTCACTAATGATGAGGTTCACACGTCATCCCAACAGAAAGAATGCCGTTCATACAAGGGCCTTTCATGAACGGTTGATGACGCGACGTCACGAACCAATCGTTTCGTCACGAGAGTTAATTGCGTCATCTGCACCGCGGCGCGAAATGTGCCTCAAGTGTCGTTTGCTTCGCCATACGTTTCTTGCAAAGGGTGAGATAATTTGATGAACAGAGTTGTGTTTATTTTATATGGATGTTAATAAGTGTTTTTGGAAGAATAATGTTATGGTTCTGACTAAATCTCATTGTACTTTTTAATCGAAAAGGGGAAAATCTTATCGGTCGTGATTAGATACCCAGTTTTTGAGAGAGTATTTAAATCCGACAACAACGCAGATAATACAACACGCTGCACAAAATCCCAGTAAAACCATTCATTGTTTACGTTTATGACTTGAAAAAAGCATATGAACAAGGAAACATATCAGATGATGCATTATCTAGCTGTGTGTGTGTGTGTGTGTGTGTGTGTGTGTGTGTGTGTGTGTGTGTGTGTGTGCGGCCGAGCGTTGCGCGCACGTGTTCGTTTGTGTGTGTGTGTGTGTGTGTGCGTGCGTGCGTGTGTGCGTGCGTGTGTGTGTGTGTGTGTGTGTGTGTGTGTGTGTGTGTGTGTGTGTGTGTGTGTGTGTGAGAGTGTTGATGCGTGCGTACTTGCATGTGTGCGTGCGAGAGGGGTTTGGTTTTCTTATGTGTGCAGAGTAGTTATTGTAGAAAATGCAAGACATTAAGGTTCAATCTGTAGTGGATATACTGGGACAGCGTCCAGGTACTATGTCACAGTACAGTCTGTAGTGGATATTCTAGGACTGCGTCCATGTACTATATGCCACAGTTCAGTCTGTAGTGGATATACTGACACACGTCCAGGTACTATGCCACAGTTCAGTCTGTAGTGGATATACTGGGACAGCGTCCAGGTACTATGCCACAGTTCAGTCTGTAGTGGATATACTGGGACAGCGTCCAGGTACTATGCCACAGTTCAGTCTGTAGTGGATATACTGGGACAGCGTCCAGGTACTATGCCA
>NW_027128583.1:25000-67500 GCF_037325665.1 Littorina saxatilis
TCATTCGCAACATCAGTAGGCAACACAGCGGGATTCGTATGTCCAGAAATCATGTCGAAAAAATATTACATTTCAAAAGCATGTCCAACCACAGTTGTTGGCAAGTGTTCGTGTCCGAAGTAGCCTTCAGTGTGTGTATATGTATTCATGTGACAGAGAACGTGACCTCATTGTTCAATCCTCTCTCTCTCTTCTTTCTCATTCGAACGCACACACGCAAGAACGTAGCCTACGCACGCATGCACGCGCACGCACACACACACACACACACACACACACACACACACCCCGCTGACGCACACGGCAAACCACGCACACACACACTGACTGTCGGCAAGCATCTCTTTTTGTTTTCTTTACCTTTGTTTATTGTGTTTTCGATATTTGTGTTTATTTTTTGCTTGACTTATCTGTTTTATTTTAATGTTTGCTATCCACATCGTGTGATAAATGTTTCTTCTCAGTCTCCGAGTCAGTTTAGTTTCTGCACGCCGCTTTGGTACTCCTTGTTTTTCTAACTGGTGTATTGTGCGCGACTGATTTGCGGATTTATTTTTATTCCTTTCATATGCAGTTGAAGTGTTGTGGGTGTTATTGTCTGTATATGCTATGTTGCGTCTGTGTATGCCTACAAGAATTTTGGGTGTAATGTGCCTGTGGTCTGCTCGCAGTCGAGCACAGAAAACATGGCGGCGCCCTGTGGCAAATTCGTGGAAAGTCTTCCCGACCGCAGATACCAGCGTCGTCCGCGACGCTGGAACAAGTACAACTGCATACGGATATTGTCATATGGCCATATAGCCTACATTTACACGGGAACAAAAGGCTAGCAACGGCAACTTGTTTTTCGCTCAAACCCTGTAGACTCCTAAAACGCAAAAAAACTGACACGTAACATGGCGTTATGCCTTCAACATGTACAATCACTCATGTATGCGGAAACTGTCAAGTGGTCCTACATTCGCAAAGAAAAACAACGCATGCATTGAACATTGTTTTTCATTCATAAACTGTGGTCTTAACACAAAACCGGATGTTTTGCCTGCAAGCCGGCTGCACAAGTAGAAATACGGATACCAACAAATGGTCCATATTTTCTGGGGAAAATAACGCAATCAATCACTCTCACTTACTCTGTAACAAACGCCGTAGCGTCTTCCTTTTGTTTATTACATTTAGTCAAGTTAAATGTTTTAACATAGAGGGGGAATCGAGACGAGGGTCGTGGTGTATGTTGTGTGTGTGTGTGTGTGTGTGTGTGTGTGTGTGTGTGTCTGTGTGTCTGTGTGTCTGTGTCTGTGTCTGTGTGTCTGTGTGTCTGTGTAGAGCGATTCAGAGTAAACTACTGGACCGATCTTTATGCATATGAAATTTGACATGAGAGTTTCTGGGAATGATATCCCCGGACATTTTTCAATTATTCGATAAATACCTTTGATGACGTCATATCCGGCTTTTTGTAAAAGTTGAGGCGGCACTGTCACACCCTCATTTTTCAATCAAATCGATTGAAAGTTTGGCAAAGCAATCTTCGACGAAGGCCGGACTTTGGTATTGCATTTCAGCTGGGTGGCATAACATAGAATTAATGAATTTGGTCATTCAAATTCGGAAACTTGTCATTACATTTGTTTTTGTTTTAAACGACCCAGAAACAATTTCATCTTATTCTTCGTAATTTTCTGATTCCAAAAACATATACATATGTTATATTTGGATTACAAACAAGCTCTGAAAATTAAAAATATGAAAATTATGATTAAAATTAATTGTTCGAAATCGATTTAGAAACAATTGCATCTTATTCCTTGTCGGTCCCTGATTCCAAAAACATATAGATATGATATGTTTGGATTAAAAACAAACTCAGTACGCTAAAAAGAATAGAGATACAGAAAAGCGTGCTATCCTGCTCAGCGCGACCATTACCGCACTAGTCTTGCTTGTCGATTTCACTGCCTTTGCCACGAGCGGTGGACTGACGAAACTACGAGTATGCGGTCTTGGTGAAAAAATGCAGTGCGTTCAGTTTCATTCTGTGAGTTCGACAGCTTGACTAAATGTTGTTATTTCGCCTTACGCGACTTTGTCAGATCTTCAAAAAGCGTTCTGCCTCATTTGTTTTAAAACACTCATAATATCCTCATGACTCCTAAAACACAACAGCACGAATTTCAATGTCTTTGCTTGTAATCTGTTTTAGTAGAACTGTGGATACTGTCAAGTGGTTCTTTCATTAACAACATCACTTTACTGATAACGCACCGTGTGACCTGTCGGCACGGTTGGCCTAGTGGTAAGGCGTCCGCCCCGTGATCGGGAGGTCGTGGGTTCGAACCCCGGCCGGGTCATACCTAAGACTTTAAAATTGGCAATCTAGTGGCTGCTCCGCCTGGCGTCTGGCATTATGGGGTTAGTGCTAGGACTGGTTGGTCCGGTGTCAGAAGAATGTGACTGGGTGAGACGTGAAGCCTGTGCTGCGACTTCTGTCTTGTGTGTGGCGCACGTTATATGTCAAAGCAGCACCGCCCTGATATGGCCCTTCGTGGTCGGCTGGGCGTTAAAGCCATATGTACTCGATGACTATACACGCTAATTGCTTTACCAACAGCTGGAGACAGACTAAATTAAGTTCCCTGCCAAATATTGTGGTCTAGGACCCCTTAAATGTTGAGATATTTGAATTTTCATTTTGATCTGGATCGTCCTATTTATAGATTTGGCAACACATGTAACGTTGATGCAAGGGAGAGAACACCGCGGCTTTGTTGACATCCTCACTTTTTCAGAGGCTAGAACAAGCTGTAATGCATGTATTATGGTCCGCGCATGGTGACGTATCGTCATTATATGGTCTTATGGTGCGTTTGACATCGATTGTGGGCAAACTACACTTTGTAAACACGGGAGTGCGTTAGTATGCCTTTAAGCAAACAAACAAACAAACACACAAATGTGACCTGTTTGTGGTCCGGAGAAACTGGTTGAATTCTCGTGTTGCCAGTCTTGGCCACACAACCTTGGACCTTATCTGTATTTGTTAGTCCCTCAGCAAATTGAAAATAGTCACATGTTTCTGGGCTGTTCTACACCCTACGACTAAGGAAATGCTGACTGAATAAATCTGATTGGTGTATTTTCGGTGTTTGAAGCTAGTAGTGTTTCTTTACCCTCTCTCTCTCTCTCTCTCTCTCTCTCTCTCTCTCTCTCTCTCTCTCTCTCTCTCTCTCTCTCTCTCTCTCTCTCTCTCTCTCTCTCTCTCTCTCTCTCTCTCTCTCTCTCTCTCTCTCTGTTTCTGTCTCTGTATTTGGCAATGTCTGTAAGTGTGTTAGTGTCTGTGTGTATGTGTCTTTGTGTCACGGTGTCTATGTTTCTGTCTGTCTATCTGTTTGTTTGTCTGTCTAAACTTGTTGACACATGTTAGGACACCGTTCTGCGTGTACACTTTTTCAGATAATATGCCCAGCTATCTTCGTTTCCTATTGTGAATAAAAACGTTTGATGACGTAATAATTGGGTTTTTTTCGAGGCGGTCTTGTGCCAACGTCATGTCTCTCTTTGTCTATCTTCCTCGCTCTTTCTCTCTCTCTCTCTGTCTCCCTCTTTCTCTCTTTGTCTCTTTTTCACTCTCTTTATCTCTCTGTGCCTCTCTGTCTCACTCTCTCTCTCCCTATTTCTTTCTCCTCCCTTCTTTCTCTCTCTCTCTCTCTCTCTCTCTCTCTCTCTCTGTCTCTGTCTCTCTCTCTCTCTCTCTCTCTCTCTCTCTCTCTCTCTCTCTCTCTCTCTCTCTCTCTCTCTCTCTCTCTCCTTTACAATTTCGTATATAATGTCATGTCTAAAGAGTATCGCTCCGTATTATGAAAAGCTGTGACTTTTACCTCTATCAATATTAACGCATGCACTGCCAAAGGGATGCATTTCTCACTATAGCCTACATTGACATTGAAGTCTAGTGGCCGCACAATTTACAACAGTGATCGATCGTAGGTCATTTGCCTGCATGTGGAAAAGTCGTAACAGGCCAGGGAAAGATAGCTGAGCGTGAAGGCAAGAGAGAGAGAGAGAGAGAGAGTACGTGGCTGTCGGCAGTTTTTAGTTTCCGGGAGTGAAGTTGATTTCACTCCTGTGTGCATTGTCTGAAGGATTAGACGTGTCCTCATTTTGTGAAAAAAAGTTTCAGTGGATATATATGCCAGGATAGTTGATACTTTCAGGAGGGTAAGTAAGGTTCTGATACGATGCTTTTACAATTCTTCGATGGTTTGTTGTAAATTATGTATCTGCTTGCGAATGTTTTGATGTATCGATTATTATCATTACTGATTTTCTCTCTCTCTCTCTCTCTCTCTCTCTCTCTCTCTCTCTCTCTCTCTCTCTCTCTCTCTCTCTCTCTCTCTCTCTCTCTCTCTTTATCTCTCTCTCTTTATCTCTCTCTCTCTCTTTATCTCTCTCTTTATCTCTCTCTCACACACAAAGACATCTATCAAAAGACAGAGAGAAAATGTGTATGTACAATTTCATAAAGATCGGTCCAGTAGTTTTCTCGCTCTACAATTACACCGAGACACAAATACACACAAACACCACTACGGAGTACTTGATTTTCCCATACAAATCCAAATCCATATCTGTACAAACCCAGGCGAATATTGGTGGCCCAATTATTTTTATCCTTTTCATCCAACTTCAAGAGCATGCTATATGCCTTCCTTTGTAATCTGTCTTCATTCATGCTCGTTATTTTTAACCAATAACGTAAAAAACGCAAATGACAATTTACGAACAACGAATACCTTCCTGTGTCTCCAAGCACCATATCATTCGTGAAGCCGGCACTCAAATATACTCATACTCATGATATATACTCATTTTTTGGTCGTATCATTCAAAAATGTACCTGGAAAGGACAACATTTAACCTTTAACCGCATGATAACACTTACCGTCATGAACACCTTTTCCTCTTCAGCAGTGGCTATATAAAAGTTGCTTTGATTTTGTTTTAATAATATTTTTTTTAGCGCATCATCAACTCGTGTCCATAAAAGGAACATTTCCTGTGAGGACGTTAAGGACCCCCTAGTTAGTTTTCTTTTAATAATAAAATCGTCCACAGCTGGTCCTTCAAATAGGCCTAGGCTTTACTGAACTTAAGGTTAAAGTGATACTGACCTTGCAACGCAAGTAAGACATTTCAAACTGCCCTTAAACGTTTCAAGTATGTTTCTTCATAATTATAACATTTTCAAAAATAAAATGTTACTTAAAGTTACACATTAACATGCTTCCATTTGAAACTTCGAGGTCTTCATCGGGGATTGACGCCCGACCAAAGGTAATTGAAGCCCGACGGAGCGAAGCGATGGAGGGCTTCAATACACCTAGTCAGTCGGCTAAGGACCGTTTTGGTTACTTTTTGGCGTCACGTTAGCAAACACATTTTTCTGATAGATTTTAACACCACAACACTAAATCTAAAGTTTTGGGGCAATATTCCAAACCAACGGTGAGAAAAACGTTGGTTTGTGTGTATGATTTCCTTCTTTGGCGTTACTATTCTTGTTTTGAGGGTTGGGTTCATAAAACGGACATAAAACTTAAACCGCTTGACAGAAATTCTATAACTGTAAATCATTCGAAAGGGAAGGCATTCATGTACACGTTTGTGCCACTTAAAATGACGTCATAATCTGTTTATTTTTGTGAACTTGACAAGAAGAGCGGGGTAGTAGTTGCGCTGAGAAGGATAGCACGCTTTTCTGTCCCTCTCTTCGTTTTAACTTTCTGAGCGTGTTTTTAATCCAAACATATCATATCTATATGTTTTTGGAATCAGGAACCAACAAGGAATAAGATGAAAGTGTTTTTAAATTGATTACGAAAATTTAATTTTGATAATAATTTTTATATTTTTAATTTTTAGAGCTTGTTCTTAATCCAAATATAACATATTTATATGTTTTTGGAATCAGCAAATGATGGAAAATACGATGAACGTAAATTTGGATCGTTTTATAAAAAATATATATTTTTACAATTTTCAGATTTTTAATGACCAAAGTCATTGATTAATTTTTAAGCCACCAAGCTGAAATGCAATACCGAAGTCTGGGCTTTGTTGAAGATTATTTGACCAAAATTTCAACCAATTTAATTGAAAAATGAGAGTGTAACAGTGCCGCCTCAACTTTCACGAAAAGCCGGATATGACGTCATCAAATACATTTATCAAAAAAAAGAAAAAAACGTCTGGGGATATCATTTCCAGGAACTCTCATGTCAAATTTCATAAAGATCGGTCCAGTAGTTTAGTCTGAATCGCTCTACACACACACACAGACACACACACACACACACGCGCACATACACCACGACCCTCGTCTCGATTCCCTCCTCTACGTTAAAACATTTAGTCAAAACTTGACTAAATGTAAAAAGGAGGAATAATTGCAATCTCACACACACACACACACACACACACACACACTTACACACACACACACACGCACACACGCACACATACACACGCACGCACGCACGCGCGCGCACGCACGCGCGCGCACGCACGCACGCGCACACACACACACACACACACACACACACACACACACACACACACACAAAGACACATACACAAACATACCGACAAAATGACAGACATACACACAGTGAGACAAACCGACACAGAAACACCCACACATGCACGCACGCACTTATGTACGCGAACAAAGACGTAGAGATGCTTATAGAGAAACACTTACGCAACCAAAAAACCACGCACACAAACACACAGACAGACAAACTTCATTCTTGGTAGAGAAATGCATTTCTTACTGTGTTGCTTTCTCTTTAAGTGCACCTACCTCGCAGAGAGAGAGAGAGAGAGAGAGAGAGAGAGAGAGAGAGAGAGAGAGAGAGAGAGAGAGAGACACACACACACAGACAGACAGACAGAGACACAGAGAGAAAGAGAGAGATAGACAGACTGATAGACAGACAGAGGGAGAGACAAACATACGAACACACAGACAGACATAGACGAACACACAAACAAAGACACACAGACAGATTTCACTATTGTATGTGCAAGTAATTTTGTTAAACCACACGTTACGTTCACTACTGAACGTGTAACCATGTAAAACGTTACTATCTCTTTATATGTGTTTACTTGCATTGTAATCCTGGGGGGTGGGGGGTATAAATGTATGTAACGCGCAATACATGCCTTTTAACTTACTAGAATTGGAATTGTCATTTAAAGACTAGCATAAGAGTGTGACACGTGGTTCATTCGTTATTACCTAATTACAAAAAGAAATAAAAAGATAACGGCACTGACGCTACCGGAAATAGAATTTATCAGTGAAATTCTACCATCAATTTAGTAATCGATGCGATGTAAAATTATCCTAAAACTGTGGTATGATCACGACATCGTTTAGCATTTAGGATCAAATGGTGCCAATGTGTCCACAATGCACTAATCACAGACAACAGTTATACGCTTTACGTACATGTAACTCTCCAACTGACATTGTCTGCCACTTGAAACAAATGACTTTCGAAGGAAAATTAACTCCTATATATAAATATTATGTATGATTTTTAATAATTACTTGCACTTTTTGAAAATAAAGCTTTTTCTACGATAAGGTGTTTACCTCCTAAATGTATAAGTCATCCGGTAGAAAAACCGGAAGTATCGTGTACTAAGCATATGTATATGTTTAAAAAGTTAATTGTGTTAATGTAGAACATCTTGCCTATGTATATGTTTAGGTTTTGAATACTTTAGGGGAAAAGCATAGCCATTATTCAGTCATCTTTAACTAACACCCCTAATCTCAGGGCCCATTTTGTTAGTGGGGGTAGGGTTTCAATCAGTCAAAAATCACTTTCATTCAATATTGTCTGCCATTTCAAATACATACACGTAATTGCACAATTTCTTGAATTTTAAGATGCTTTAACTGACTATACCAAAAAAAACTGCACTTTTTGTAGAATTAGTTTTTTTTTCATGATTTATGTTTAAAAATGTCAATTCTTACGACAAAAAATGCTAACAGTTGCCTCACCAGACGACACGTACCTACGACGTGAATCGTGTCTGTCAATTAAAATGCATATATTTTGAAATAAGGGGAATCATAACATATTTCACTGTGAAGTGTCTCACTCTAATATCTTCTGGGTTCATGGTGCATTTGGTTAAGTGAATTGCAGATAAGGTTTTTTGAAAATGACAGCTATACATATATTTTATTAAAACTTAAACTGGTGGAGTGAAAAACAGACCTGTTTTGAAGAAGTCGTACTAAAATCATTTATGGCCTTGAACTTCACAGTTTGCGTGTTATCTTTTAAAGAAAACCCGTTTTCATCACTAACAATGACCTAATTTACGCATACATATCGGTCGGTCATAGTCGCGTTTTTATTAGAGAGGTAGTGTACAAAATGTCGTTTTGTACGTTTAAATTACATGTCCATTATTTTAGTCATATATCAATCAATAAGTAAATGCGCATACTTTTATTAAACGTTACTTTCACTTTAAGATCGCTTCTAACATTTAGTATAATTTCTGACAAATGCACGCTATGTAATAAATTGATAATATTATGGACGCCATGTGGTAAAACCGGAAGTTGAATTATTTTGCGAGAGCAAGATCCTTTTACAATGATCACTTTCCTTTTATATTGAGCTGATCTTTAACGTTATGGGTAAAAATCTAACATATTGAACCAAATTATCCTTTTTCAAGCCTGTGTATGTGTAAACTCTTTTTTGCTTCGACCCGGTTCGGTTTTCGGAGTTGATTCAGAATCATCCATTATTTATCTTATATGACTGTTGTTTTCCTCGGTAAATTAACAATTGTTGATGTAAAATAATTCTAGCTGTGAGAATAAACAATTTTCAAGATGTTTTTGATTGCGGTTTCAACCAGGCGTTCAGTTAGCTATACATATCGATTGAGAAAATGGCATTTCCTGTTTTGTCGTCCGCATGTTATACAGATGTTGTTAAAAATAAAACTGTGTATACGAATTAGGCATTTTACTTGCTGTCTGATGGCAACAATCTTTAGCTTTCGTTTAAGGTATAATTTGCTTATATCCGTACGCAGTCAAGCGGTACATGACGTTTTTTTGTAACCTACCCCCTGCGTCATGGCTGCATTTTTGCAGAATATGGGTCATGTTACAAAAACGCTTCTCATTCTTAGGTGGTTGGGTTTAGCCATTTGTCGTTTACTGAACTGTGGCTGCAAATAAAACGAACTTTCCAACAAACATAATATCTAATGTGACCACCAAAAGTAACCCTCCCACTATAGCCAGCCTATTAAACAACAAAAAGTTCGTAAATGGAAGTGCAGTGGCCCACAAAAAGTAAACGTAAACATCTACTCAAAACATTTTCTCAGATGGCGACGAATTTGCTCGCGAAACTTAAACCCATCAAACACCTCTCACAGCTGTAGCTAGTTTCCCGGGCCCCGTGTGACTTTTTCATGATCAAGCATGTGTACTTTCTTTTTGCAAATGTCTTTCCACAAGAAGGCCAGGGACACTTGTGCGTTACCATAGTTTTTATGTGACATACATGCTACGACGATTCCAATGACCTGCTACTGGCGTATGCTTTTCTACATGCGTTGCACTTCCGTCGCGATATAACCTTGAACGGTTGAAAACGACGTTAAACACCAAATAAAGAAAAAAAGAATGCGCTGCACTTGTGTGGCTAGAGCTTGGTATGCACACTGTTGGAAGGTTTATACAAATCGCGTGGCCTTTTAAATGTTGTTGAGCACAGACCACAACAATGTTTCCATTCAGGCTCTTTCCTGTGAATTGTTTTCTCATGGGCAAAAAGATTGCGTTTCTGACTGTAACATTTTCCACAATCATAACACTGGAACTTCTGAACAGGCCTCTTTGCCTTCGGTGTGGATGATAATACTGACGCTGGTTTAGTTTTAACCTCTTCTGCTGCGCTGATGTCGATAACGCCAGCCAGCGATCACACCTGAGATCTCCATTCTCCTGCGCCCTGCTGAAAACCACAACTCCGAACCCATGAAAAATAGACCGAGAGATAGAGAGAAAGTCCTTGGTAAAACTGAGTGTGACTGTCTGTCATTTCTTCACGGATATATATGACTGAAGATGTCAGGGTTAAAAGCTATATGACTGGGGCGCGTAGCAACAACGAACACTATTTTTGCGGGGCCCGTAACAAGCTGATATTGGGGACCGTAACACGACACACAAATATTCTTCATTTTACCCCCTTTCCTTTTAATTAGAAACATAAAATTAACTCTGACAGATTTGTCTGAGTTCTTTTTTGTTTCCGTACATAATTTTAATCGTTAAGTAGACTACATTTCATGTTAGTCAATCTGTTCCTTACATTCAGTATGACAATCTTTATAGCAATGTATTTTTTTGAAAAAACGATAAAGTGTACTTAGTTTGGTATAAAAACTGGTAGCAGCCACCTTGTAGAGTCCTACTTTGGGTGTAATCCACCCTTAAAAAACACGCGATGAAGTTGCGGCACAGATGGCTGGCCATCAATGTGGCGGGCCACTTCCGTTTTCTGCCGCCAATGTTTTGGTTTTTGAGAGCAGACGCATTCCATGATTTGACACGTCATTACAACGCTCATGTAGGGAAATGTCACTCATCATCAGCTGTTGTGTGGATAACACACGACTCCTACCAAAGCAAGGTTAGAATGGAAAAACAGAGCAGTGTAGCGATATTCTGTCGCGATTCGAGCGCGTGCTTTGCGGTCACGTACACCGCTGGACTGCCGAACCGGCGTGTCAGTTGAATCGCTGCATCATCCTTTTGCGACAAACTACACATAATTTATGGTAAGTGACGTTTGTTACAGTACTACCTGGCAAACCAATACTATCTGGATAGCAGTGAACAAGTAAGGACTTCTCCCTGAACGAAACTTCTTTTGCCTTTGCGAGCAGTTTTAAAGCGTCCCGTACACAGGTCTAACATTGTCGCCGTCGCGAGATGCTCAAGCAATGATGCTATAAAAAAAAATTTGTTTAAAAAGGTTATGAGCGAAGCTCTCACGGCGAATACACACACGCACGGCCCCTGTACTGGCTGGAAGCGTGTAGTCTTTCACCCACACTGACACAGTTGTTAAGTCAATATCGCTATCCAGCTTTTTTTTTTGGGGGGGGGGGTTGACTCACTCTCTCTCCACCCCCCTCCATCTCTCTCTCTCTCTCACTCTCTCTCTTCCTCTCTCTTCCTCTCTCTCTCTTTATCTCTCTCTCTCTCTTTATATATCTCTCTCTTTTCCTCCCTCTTTCTCTCTTTCTGTCTCTCGCTCGCTCTCTTCCTCCCTCTTCCTCCATCTTTTTTTCTCCCTCTCTCTATCTTTCTCTCTCTCTCTTTATCTCTCTCTCTCTCTTTATATCTCTCTCTTTATATCTCTCTCTCACTTCCTCCCTCTTTCTCTCTGTCTGTCTCGCTCTCTCTCTCTCTCTCTCTCTCTCTCTCTCTCTCTCTCTCTCTCTCTCTCAGTCTTTTATTGAGCGCGCGTGTCAACTGCAGACATCATGTTTATTTGAAGAAAACGCCGCAATGTCCTGCTGCTTCAAATCTCAGACACTCACGACAAAAGCCTCTTATTTTTATATTTAGTCAAGTTTTGACTAAATATTTTAACATCGAGGGGGAATCGAAACGAGGGTCGTGGTGTATGTGCGTGCGTGTGTGTGTGTGTGTGTGTGTGCGTGTGTGTGTGTGTGTGTGTGTAGAGCGATTCAGACTAAACTACTGGACCGATCTTTATGAAATTTGACATGAGAGTTCCTGGGTATGAAATCACCGAAAGTTTTTTTCATTTTTTTGATAAATGTCTTTGATGACGTCATATCCGGCTTTTCGTGAAAGTTGAGGCGGCACTGTCACGCCCTCATTTTTCAAAAAAATTTATAAAACGATCCAAATTTACGTTTATCTTATTCTCCATCATTTGCTGATTCCAAAAACATATAAATATGTTATATTCGGATTAAAAACAAGCTCTGAAAATTAAATATATAAAAATTATTATCAAATTTTTTTTTTCGAAATCAATTTAAAAACACTTTCATCTTATTCCTTGTCGGTTCCTGATTCCAAAAATATATAGATATGATATGTTTGGATTAAAAACACGCTCAGAAAGTTAAAACGAAGAGAGGTACAGGAAAGCGTGCTATCCTTCTCAGCGCAACGAATACCCCGCTCTTCTTGTCAATTCCACGTGCACTGTCTTTGCCACGGGCGGTGGAGTGACGATGCTACGAGTATACGGTCTTGCTGCGTTGCGTTGCGTTCAGTTTCATTCTGTGAGTTCGACAGCTACTTGACTAAAATAATATTGTATTTTCGCCTTACGCGACTTGTTAAACTGTCTGTTTAAAATCGGTTTTTTAACAGAAACAAAAAATCCACATTGATACAAGAATGGAAAATGGTGAAAAATCTAAGTCAAGCGGATAGGAAACCGGTGATAAATTATGTAAACTATGTAATACGACTGTAATGCAGTTTGATGTCAAGTACATCTAACACAAATTAAGTAAACATTTACTGCAAGAACATCTGATACCTGGCAAATGCTTGTCACTTGTGTCTGTAATACGACATTGGCCAGTAGAAGAAAAATCAAGAATGAACAGAACGAAACTATTAACGAAAAAACGACTATGTAACACGGTCTTTAGTATTAAGCAGGATGTTATAAGTCGGTCAAGGTTATAATGAGTCAGAGCTACAGCTGCACCGTCCTTACTCCGGGTTCGCCAGTTATTATTACGCTTTACGATTGTGGTCGACAGCTGACACTGACAGAATCACTGAGCCGTGGTAACGATACTGCCACGAAGTCTAATGAATGAGGGGTAGGCCGGGCCAACTGTGACAGTACTCGACCGATTGTCAAGTTTATGACATATAATATTGAAGGGTTGAGAAATGTTTATGACTGTGAAATAAGAGCCTACATTGAGAAGTTTGATATTGTCTTGCTAGTTGAAACGTTTTCAGTTACCTTTCCGTCCTTGATTTTTCCGCTATATGATGTGTTTCTTTCTCCAGGTTTAAAAGTTTCAGACGCAGTCACTGGGCGTCTCTCCGGTGGTGTAGCTTTGTTGGTTAAAAAAGAAATTAGCCATTTCGTCGAAAGAGTAGAAACAGAATACGATAATTGCGTTGTATTGAAATTAGCAAAAGAGTTGCTGGGGTTAGAGAGTGATGTATTATTGCTAGGGACATATCTACCACCAGCCAACTCTGCCTATTATAACGAAACTGAAATTTCAAATGGTGTGTCTATTATGGAAGAGTGTATTTTGGATCTTATAGAAAACGTTGGTGATTTGCCCTTTATTTTGTTTGGAGATATGAATGCAAGAACAGGTTCTCGGAATGCACGTGAAATGCAGTGTTTTTATGATGCAGATTACTTCAGTGTGTTCCCGTCACAGAACACTGAAGTCGAGGAAGGAGACGATTGTTTTGAAGAATGCGTGCGTGTGTCGAAAGATAGAGAGGAAAATGCCTTTGGTAAATATTTGTTGAATGTTTGTGAGCAATTTGACTTTGTTATTGTGAACGGTATGCAGGGAAAGGGAGGAGGGGACGGTAACTTTACCTATGTTTCAACATCGGGTTGTAGTGTTATTGACTATTTTATTGTGTCAAGAAATTTGTTTTCTTCTGTTTCACTTAACGTAGCTGAAAAAATTGAATCCAAACACATGCCTGTGGAAATGATCTTCCTGCCAAATGATGTTTTAGTTAACTCTGAGTGTAATGTTTCTAAGGCTGTCAAGATTGAAAAGTTTGTTTGGTGTGATGAAAAGTCGATTTCGTTTGTATCCTCATTCTCTTCTGAAGAAATTCAGGCCCGCCTCCGAGATGCCACTGAATTAATAGAAGTGGATGTCAATTTATCTCTAAGTAAATTTAACGAAGCAATGACGATGGCAGGAGAGTGTATGAAAAAAAGAGTGTATATTGGAAAAGACAGACAACAAAGGTGGTTCGATTCAGAATGTTACCATAGTAGAACAGATCTCAGGCAAAATCTTCGTTTATTTCATAGCGGCCGTGTAGACAAGGATTGTTATACTGAAAAAAGAAGTAGCTATAATGAACTTATTAGACAAAAGAAAAAATCTCATCGTCAGTCTTTTATGGAGTCTTTAGATAAAGGGAGTAGTGATCCTAAATTGTTTTGGAAAACAATCAAATCTTTGGCATCTAAGGTGGCAGGTGTGATTTCCATTAATACAGAACAGTGGTACCAACATTTTCATAATGTGTTTAACTCTTTTACAAAAGAAAATAATGACCATACTGATTTTGTTGAGGATGGTGTTAATCGGGTATCTGATGGTGATGATAATGAGGAGATGTATGACATGGATGCGCTTGAACGTGTCATCACTGAAAACGAAGTAAAAGAAGCTATTAGAGTATTAAAGAATGGTAAAGCTGCAGGACCCGATTATTTAATTGGGGAGTTCTTCAAGAATTCCGCCACAGCTGTTGTGCCGTTTCTTACAAAATATTTCAATAAATTGTTTACCTCAGGACTTTACCCTGATGTATGGACGGAAGCCATAATTCATCCCCTTCACAAGAAAGGTGATAAGAATAATCCTGATAATTACAGAGGTATTTCATTACTATGTATATGCAGCAAATTGTATAGCTACATTTTGAACAACAGATTGACGAATTGGATCGAAAAACATGAAATACTAAATGAGAGTCAAGCTGGTTTTCGCAGAGGCTATAGTACCGTTGATCATATTTTTACACTACAAGCTTTGGTACAGAAGCAGTTATTGACACACAAGAAGTTGTATGTCGCTTTTATTGACTTTCGTAAAGCTTTTGATTCAGTTGTAAGAACTACGTTGTGGAAAACTTTGAAGAAAAATGGAGTTAAAGGAAAGATGTACCAGGCGCTCAGCTGTATGTATGACGTGGTAAAAGCAAAAGTGCGATCAGGAAGTGATTTTTCGGACTCCTTTATGTGCCCAAGGGGTCTAAAACAGGGAGAAATTTGTAGTCCAGTTTTGTTTTCTCTACTAATTAATGAGCTAGCTAATGATATTGTCCAGAATGGAAAACATGGTATTCAACTTATTTCAGACTTTTTTGAAATACTCATTCTGATGTTTGCAGATGATATTATTCTTATTTCAGATTCTGTATGTGGGCTCCAGAATCAGTTAAACATTCTGTGGGATTCGTCTAGACGTCTTGGACTTGAAGTTAATTTAGACAAATCTAATATTGTTGTTTTTCGGAACGGTGGTCACTTGGCCTTGCGAGAAAGATGGGTGTATGGTGGACATCCTATGAGCGTTTTGAACATGTATAAGTATTTAGGAGTATGGTTGTCTACACGCCTGTCCTTCTCTCACACTCTTAATGATTTTGCTGCAAAAGGGAAAAAGGGAGTCATTGGTATTCTAAAATGTTTATGGCAACTGGGTGACAGATCTCCAGCTATTTTTTTCAAGCTTTTCGACGCACAGATTCAACCGATGCTGGCATATGGTGCCGAAGTTTGGGGGGTTGAAGCAGACCATACACCTATAGAGAGAGTTCATTTATTCGCACTTAAACGTTTTTTGAATACGAGTATGAGAACACCAAATGCTATGGTTTATATATGGAGAAACGGGAAGGTACCCCTTGTTTATAAACAGCTTTGTTAAATGCATTCGTTTTTGGCTACGTATATTGAGGATGCCACATCATCGCCTTCCGAGCAAGGCGTATAAAATGCTGAAATATCTCCATGAACAAAATAAGAAAACATGGGCCTCCTCGATCTGTTACACTCTGTACATGTACGGTTTTGATGAAGTATGGGAAAACCAAGGTGTTGGCGATGAGAGGGCGTTCCTAACAGCATTTAAAGAAAGACTTATTTCATCCTACAAGCAAACCTGGCTTGAAAATGTACAAGGAAGTGAACGTTTCTCTCTGTACAGAACCTTCAAATCAACCCTAAGATTATCCAACTATTTAAGTGATTTGAAACATATTAAAGCTAGAAATCTTCTGATTAGACTTAGATTGGGAGTATCTCCTCTGAAAGTGCATCGATTTCGCTTTAATTTAAATGCAACCTCCGCTGATTTATCTTGTCCATTTTGTTGTAGCAGTGTTGAAGATGAAGTCCACTTTGTTTTAGTATGCCCTAAATATGCTGAGTTAAGAGAATATTATATTCCACGAAAATACACTAGAATCCCATCATTGTTTAAATTAACCATGCTGTTTTCAAACACTAGTAAGCCGCTATTGCTACGTTTTTCTACATTTGTCATGAAGGCGCTTTCCATTCGTAATCCATAATCCGTAAACGAAACAGGGCGATACAAGTAGGATGTTCTTGTTTTTGTTCAATATGTGCATTTGTATGCTGGTGCTTGAGATGTGCTCATCTCCATGAAAAGGGCCCAAGGCCTACTCATTAAAATATTCAGACTTCAGACTTCTCTCTCTCTCTCTCTCTCTCTCTCTCTCTATCTCTCTCTCTCCCTCTCTCTCTCTCCCTCTCTCTCTCTCTCTCTCTCCCTCTCTCTCCCTCTCCCTCTCTCTCTCTCTCTCTCTCTCTCTCTCTCTCTCTCTCTCTCTCTCTCTCTCTCTCTCTCTCTCTCTTTATCTGTACTCTGTGTGTGTGTGTGTGTGTTGGGGGTGGGGGCTGGTGGAGGGGGGGGGGGGGGGCAAAAAGGAAAAACGGAACTAGATCACTACAATGCAACACATTCAATGAATGATAGTTTGCCACAATTGCATAAAGCCATATAATTATGTGTATACCGGCTCACATTCTTCTCGTCACAGTCCTCTTTGTCTGCCGCAAGTCCTCTTTCGCCACAACACGCCACATGCAGGGCACAGATGAAAAATAGCGACACGTGCATTTTTATGGAAAGCCGTTTGGCTCATAACTATTACAGCTGTAATTTAAAATAAATACACCTGTATTTAATGATAAATACAGCTGTATTTATTTCTTAAACGTATACAATAAGTATCATTATTAATTACAGGTGTATTTTTTTATTAATTACAGGTGTATTTTTTATTAAATACAGGTGTATTTATTATAAATTACAGGTGTATTTATTTTTAAATACAGGTGTAATTATTATTAAATACAGGTGTATTTATTTTTAAATACAGGTGTATTTATTATTAAATACAGGTGTATTTAAAAATAAATACACCTGTATTTAAAAATAATTACACCTGTATTTAAAAATAAATACACCTGTATTTAAAATTAAATACACCTGTATTTAATAATAAATACACCTGTATTAATCAGTTATTAGTCACGTGGTTAAGCGACTTAAAAACTTGGACTGGGAATCCACATGAAAAACACTAAGCTTATACGCGTCTTCATCGCCTCGCTTTGCCGCCTTTTGACAGACTGAACAGCTCAAGATGGCGGGGGCGGCAAATGTCCCTGATGTTTTGGAATGTTTGCGAGTGCAGTTTAACGCTGTTGCCCAAGCTCGCACAGCAGGGTAAGTTAATTGTTTTATCAGACGAATTCGGTTCTTGTGACGTATTCCCCACGATCTACACCGAGTCAGTGGGGCATCCACATCCAGATTGAACTTGAAGGGAGGCCTGTGCGCGTTTTTGACCAAAGATGCAAAATATTGGAATTCGGTGCGAGAATTAGACTAGCTGCTATATCGTGTTATCGGTAATCTTGAACTTTAGCGTGTTAAATTCATAGCTCTTAATTCAGAGGCATTTACGTCTCCAAATTTGTAGATTAGAACCTGTACTTGTAATCATAACAAGTCATTTTAGATCCCTTTGAAGTTACGGAATGAACTCCGATGATGAACTGTACGAATGCATTTGACCCATCAAAGAAGGAATTATCCGTGTGACCAGACAAGGGAGACAACTCTTTCGTGTAGATGATGTCCCATGGTTGACAACGTACGCCATTTTCGGTGCATTTTCGTCACGCTAAAGTTCAAGATTACCTTGCTATCTGTGTGTGTGTGTGTGTGTAATGTGAAAGGTAAATATGCGCCGAAATGGCTGCAATCTACTGGCCGTATAAAATTTCATTTCACACGGCATCACTGCAGAGCGCCTAGAACTGTACCCACGGAATATGCGCGATATAAGACTCATTGATTGATTGATTGATTGTGTGTGTAATCCGTTGTAAAGTGTATATTATGATTATTTGGTGGCGGCGGCAGTGGTACGTATATAATCTCATATGGAAAGCCGTTTGGCTCATAACAAACCTTGATTGATATGGGTTAAAGCTGTGGTCTATTTATGACTTTCCGGGGCTACGAGGTTGAAAAATAGGGACAAAATCATGTACAGATTTCTGTACAGCAAACACTACCCGAAACCCCACCTATACGGCGTGTATGACCTTGAGAGCTTCAGCTAGTCAACGCTTGAATTTTGCAGTGGTAACATCCGGTTTGCTCTCGCAGAGCTGATCATATTTGTTGTCAAGAAGGATCGAGCAGAAAAAATAAACGACTTGGCAGGGATTCGAACTCAAGGCATCGGGGCCTCGAAATGTCGGGGCCAATGGCTTAACCGCTAGGCCACTTCACCAGTATTGTCAAAGATAAAAAAAATTGATAATTTTATATCATTCTACGCTTGAATTATCATTTATGCGTTGCAAAAACGTAAAAATTGACATTAAAATTTGCCTTTATTTGCAAACATGTTTTACAGAATCGCAGTACATGTTTACACCGTCATGCTACACGACATTCGCGCCATGCAAATAGCTGCGACATCTCTATTTACAACATGCAAGAAAATGACAAGAACAGTAATTGAATCTCTCCAAAGCCAGTTGAAACCAGACATCTAAGAAATAGTTATACATGTATTCACTTCTGAACAATGGGCGGATAGAGATATAAATCATGCTGCTTCAAGAATAACATAACATGAATTCATATCAATGTTTTTCCTTCATTTTCTCAATTGGCGCAGTAGCCTAGTGGTTAGGACATGAGACACGAAGTCTCGAGGTCGAGAGTTCGAATCTTCGCCGGGGCGTTTATTTTTTCCCCTTGATCTCTCTTGAAGATAAAATATGATCAGTCTTGAGAGAGCAAACCGGCTGTTATCCCTGAAAAATTCAAGCGTTGACTGAAGCTCTCAAGGTCATACACGCCGTATAGGTGAGGTTTCGGGTAGCGTTTGCTGTACAGAATTCTGTACATGATTGTATCCCTATGTTTCAACCTCGTAGCCCAGGAAAGTCATAAATAGACCACAGCTTTAATCTCCAGAGCTGTGTACCAGGGAAAACCATGTTATGAAGTAGACTTTTTATTAAATTTAACTTGAGACATTTAAGCTGTACAAATTAATTTCATTCACAAATACTAGTTTCATAAATATCCTTGGCCTGCAGAGATAGAATAACAAATACTTGCACATTTTGTTTGTCTTAGTGTTCAGTAAAAATACAAAGGTTTTAAAGTAAAGCACCTTCATAACATGGAAACCGGAAGTTGTGACATGAATTTGAATACTGCTAACACTACCAAGAAAATTATATATATATATTCTATGTTGTTTTGTTGCAAGTCTGCATCATTACCAACCTGGAGTATTACTGGAAAAAAAATTATTACTAAAGAAAATATGTATACTCTCGATACTCTCCATGCACATGATTTTTGTGCAGACGAGAATTTTTGCAATTCAATAAAAGGGCGACCACCCAGTAAAGTATTGGTTCAATTATGTTCTTTTCATGGGTTAGTTGTTAGCAACAATGTAACCGACAAACTTCAAACTGAATTTTTGTGCCTTCCTCTAACATATATTATATATTTGAAAAACATCAATGTTTACCTGTGTCAAGTTTCTTTTTTGGGAGAGTATACATTCAAGTTGCCATTTAATACATGTTTTAAGGACTGAAAATACATGTCACAAAATGGGAAACGGCCCAGGAGAATAACTTGTATGTAAAGCAGCAAATGATAAACACATGGTTTTACCCCTGAAAGCTCCAAAGATTTGGGAAAATGAATCTCGTTTGCCTTCACATATCAAACTGAACGTCAAGCAGCTCAAAAAAAGTCTCAAGAAAAGTTACGCTTTCAAAATAGCATTTCATTCTGTGTCGCAAAGCATGCTTAACATTTCTACGCTTCTACAAATGAACACAAGCATGCAATAATTCCCTCTCTTTTGAGTCCTGGTACTTGTATGCTTATAAAGAAAGCGGGATGATGTTTCCTTTATTTCAGAATTTCTTTTTTGTCTTGTTTCAGATGGAAAGTGCGGAGAAACCACCATCTCAGATTTCGTGTTTTTCATGTCTGGGAGCCGGTCCACAGTACCAGGAGGGTACCAGAGTCCTCTGACCGTGGTGTTTGTGGACACACCCGAAAAGCCACTCCCCAGAGTGTCAACTTGTGCCCTCAGAATGCAGGTGTCTGTCCGACACGTCAAGAACTGAGGCAGAAGCTGTCCCAGGCTGTTCTTGAAGGGGGTGGATTTTATTTATTGTAAAAACTTTCCTTCAATGGTGCGTTTAGTTTCTGCTTGGTAGCCGTAGCTGTTGGTGTTTCTATCTGTACACACCCTGGGGGGGGGGGGGGGGTGTTAACGTTGAACTTTGAAATCTTAAAATTATTAAGACAAGGTGTGTGTGTGTTTTTTCTCTCCGTAAAATAAGCTTTATTTTAGGTGCCTGTACCGTACATCATTTCTTACTTGCTATTAAATGCAAGAGAGAGACTTTCGAAGATTTGATGTTTGTGTTTCGCATTATTTTTGCTTGGTAGCCGTAGGTGTTGGTGTTTCTATCTGTACACACCCTGCGAAAAAATGTTTGTTCTACAATTTTGAAGAGAATTCACAAATGTATTCAAACTGAATTATTTGAGGTCATGCTGCAAAGGGAAAAAAAACCATGACCCTGATTTAACCGGTTTCCTATACTCCTTTACATACCTTGTTTTTGTTTTGATTGTTTTCTTTGCTTTTTGCAGGGGGGGGGGGGGGGTGTTTAACGTTGAACTTTGAAATCTTAAAATTATTAAGACAAGGTGTGTGTGGGTTTTTTCTCTCAGTAAAATAAGCTTTATTTTGGGTGCCTGTACCGTACATCATTTCTTACTTGCTATTAAATGCAAGAGAGAGACTTTCGAAGATTTGATGTTTCTGTTTTGCATTATTTAAATTGCCGTTGTGTTTCAAGAGTGTGTTCTGTTCTTATTTGTTTTTTTGCACCACTGTTTGTCATTATGTTGCCTGCTTTTCGTGTTCCGTGTAACGCTGTCCATGGAAAACATGTAAATCATTGTATTTCTCTCGACTATTGATCAAGTAAACTAAGCACTTCACATCATATCAGGTATCAGTTACCTAATGTACAGAATAAATGGTTCAACCCCCCCCCCCAACTACACGAATAACACGTTGCCAGCAAAATATCAAAAGCACTCGGACTAGCGTTACAGTGTCCCATACAAAACTTGGCAATATACACCATAAACCGGATACAAACAAATCAATTGCACGCTAACAACTTTGTTATACTGTCTCATAATGGTATACAAATTAATAAACTCAAAAGCGTTTGTAACAGTTAAGATAATGTGATATTCGTGCCCCGTGTAACGATAGTCTGTTTTTATGTTTTACCAAATTAACCAAAACTGGCGTTGTCTACTGCTTTTCCTTTTATAGTTTTACACTCCTCTGTAGTGAAGGTCACTGCTCACACAAGGGCGGGGATGTAGCTCAGTCCTGTTGGTTGCTGTCAGCGCGAGTTCGTCCCCACGTTCGGCGAGAGATTTATTATTGCTCACAGTCAACTTTGTGTGCAGACTCTCCTCGGTGTCCGAACACCCCCGTGTGTACACGCAAGCACAAGACCAAGTGCGCACGAAAAAGATCCTGTAATCCATGTCAGAGTTCGGTGGGTTATAGAAACACGAAAATACCCAGCATGCTTCCTCCGAAAGCGGCGTATGGCTGCCTAAATGGCGGGGTAAAAACGGTCATACACGTAAAAGCCGTGGGAGTTTCAGCCCATGAACGAACAAACGGCTCACACAATTTCAGCTTTCTTGTTTAGTTTATAAATTTCAGCCTCAATTCCTCGTCTCTGTAACCAGTATTAAATAGTGACTGTTTTGCTAACTGTTCAGCTGTCACCTGCCAAGTAGAACCGATGTATTCTTTATGATGTGATAAAATTAAAGTATTCATTCCACTTTGTGATGGATGAACTCGCAACTACCAAGTATTACCAGTCTTATGATGGGATCTTCTTCTTCTCGATCGCTCAGACAGGAACTCCGGAACTTCTGATGAAATCTGCAGTACAGCGAAGACTCTGCAGGGTGCTTATGATGGGATAAAAATTAAGTATTCATTCCATTTTGTGATAGGTTAACTCTCAACTGCCAAGTAATACCAGTCTTATGATGTGATAAAAATATTCATTCCGTTGTGTTATGGGTTAACTCTCACCTGCCAAGTATTACCAGTGTGTCTTATGATGTGATAAACATAAAGTATGCATTCCATTTTGTGATGATTTTCCTTATTTAAAGTGGATTTTCTGCATGACACTTGTTTGATTAAAATTAATTGTATTTGTGGCAGACAACTTGAGTTATGTTTTGTGTTTTTGTAAAAACAACTTGTTTTTTTTTAATATGACTGGAAATGAGACTAGCAGCCATGAATCCATAACTACATTTTGCTGTCCATCATAGACATCTCACTCGCACATGTTCATTGCCTCACCATACAGGAATCAAAATCCATACAAACAATTTGTATTATCCAATATTCAAACTTGTCATACACATTTATTCATACACAAGAATTATGTGTCATACACATTCAAGCAATCAAGATCCAATAAATGTATATAATTGATGTTCTTAAAAAGACTACACACACACCTAAATATATAGGTGATCTTTGAAATGGGACATTTACATGCAAAATTCAGAATGCAAACAGAGCTTTGGCTTGCAAATAATTATGACAATCGTCATGAATAATTTTTGAAATTGTTGTGATACTGATTCAATTTTTCACATAAAATCAGAATTTCATTTAGTTTCCTGATACAAATGATTCGTCTAGCTTACCTTGAATAAACATACCAATACGTCAAAAAGTAGGACTTCTGAGCTCAAAGATTAATAGTTTGGTTTGAAAAATCTCTAAATACACATAATTACAAAAACAAAACAAAATTCCGTGATAGAACATGTACTGATCTTGCAACTAAAGTAAAAAGGGGACTCAGGTGTGCTGTTAAAATTTTTGGCACATTTTAGTATCTAAAACTCACCTTTGATTTTAGGGGGTGCCTATTCTTTCTTTATTTGGTGTTTAACATCGTTTTCAACCACGAAGGTTATATCGCGACGGGGGAAGGGGGGAGATGGGATAGAGCCACTTGTCAATTGTTTCTTGTTCACAAAAGCACTTAATCAAAAATTTGCTCCAGGGGCTTGCAACGTAGTACAATATATTACCTTACTGGGAGAATGCAAGTTTCTAGTACAAAGGACATAACATTTCTTACATACTGCTTGAGTAAAATCTTTACAAAAATTGACTTTATTCTATACAAGAAACACTTAACAAGGGTAAAAGGAGAAACAGAATCAGTTAGTCGCCTCTTACGACATGCTGGGGAGCATCGGGTAAATTCTTCCCCCTAACCCGCGGGGGGTACCTATGCGACTGACCACAATGTTTACTTTCATCAGGCACAAAGTTCTTCAGCAGAAGAATGATTAATATTCTAGCAACAAACATGCAATAAATTCATACATGATTATTGATGTTCAAAAAATGCTCTACACTACTTCACCAAACTAAATGGAGAACTGAAAATGTTTAAAACACTTACTTTCTTTATTTGGTGTTTAACGTCGTTTTCAACCACGAAGGTTATATCGCGACGGGGGAAGGGGGGAGATGGGATAGAGCCACTTGTTAATTGTTTCTTGTTCACAAAAGCACTAATCAAAAAATTGCTCCAGGGGAAAACACTAACCATAAACAATAAACACCACTATGAGGTTTGATAGGTAACTTAAGTGACCTTGACCTTCAATGAACGTTGCAAATAGCTTATGTTCTGATGAATATGGGTGAATGAGGCACCATTGAATATAAAAAGAAAAATAACCGATTTGACTCTAGTTAACTATGGCGCTCATGGCATCATACCAAAGTTTGAACGAGTATCCCTTTCACTGTTCTGTACAGCTGTGAAAACACAGTGAGACATAATAATAATGAACATAAATTAATCACCCCTTCTCGCCAGAGCTCACGGCAATACACAATAGCAAAACAAATCAGAGCATTCACACACCGACACACACAAAGTCGTTAAAGGTTTATTGGCTGCGGCAGTAATAGCCGCAAGAATAATCCTTTAGTTCGTTCAAAGTACCCAAGCATTTGTTTGTTTGTTTGTTTGTTTATTTGTTGCTTAACGTCCAGCCGACTACGCAGAGCCATATCAGGACGAGGAAGGGGGGGATGAAGGGGGCCACTTGTCAAGCGATTCCTGTTTACAAATGCACTAACCCATTACTTGTGTCCCAGCAGGCTTTAGTAAAACTAAATTAATACCTACTGGAAGATTACCAGTTTCCAGTATGTTAAAATAGGCTTAACCTATCTACTGCTGGACTTACATCAGAACACTAACAGATTAAACTATACATGAATCGCGAGACAAGCGGCAAGAGAAGAGATTTTTGGAAAAAATACAGGTGAATGAGCAAGAAGGCAGAAAAAAGAAAAGAATTCATGAAGAAAAAGAGAGCATGACAGGAAAGAGGAACCAAAAATCTACCTAACAGCAAACTAGAAAGCTCCTGCGGTTCCTGAATAACAATGAGTTCCTTTATACGTTGGATTGGGCAATAGTCTGTTTTAAAAACTTTCAGCAATTTTCAACCTTATAAATCTATACTATAGACACATCAAAAGAAATTTGGTGCAATTAAACAGGTAACCTAATGGCAAATCATTGTGTAAAACTTTCTTTACAACTTTCTTTCACAAAGTGTACGTATTTTTTTTTTTTTAGCAATATTGTTTTCGTGGTGCAGTACCTGTGTTTAAAAATAATAAAATACACAGCGGACATAATTTCGCTTTATTTGAATGACTTTCCACTTTACAAAGATTGGTTTAGAATTAGAGCGCAGATTTAAACCAATTTGAAAAAACAGTTGCTTATACCTTCTACCATGCTTGGTACTTTGAACAAACTTTAGGATTGTTTTTGAGGCTTTCATTGTTGCAGCCCAATGCTGCTCAGTGCAAATTAACTTTTTTGAAGGCGAAGTGTCTGCACCCAGACACATCCTTACTCTGAGGTCTCAAAGCAAACCCGCAAATTGAGGCACACCTCCCAACGCCATGCAAGATATTGCAGATTTATTGCACGATTACGTGGCTGGAGCGGATAGGGCAAGTAGCCTAATAAGTTTACAATTTAAAACGAATGCTTCTTTCATTGACAAAAGCAGTAATCATGTGTCAAAACACTGGATCGGCTTTGGAATGCGCTTGTAAATAAAAGTAGACAATGAATTTTTCTTGTGATTCCACTGACCAATCTGCTTGTAGTCTGGACAATGAAGCGTACAAAATATGGCAAAATCGTATGGGTTCACAGGTCTGCTAGTGCTATACACTTCAGGTTTGGGGTGTCCACAAGCTAACTTTTTTTTTACTCGAGCATGTTGGCAACGAACTGGAGAACAATATCTGACCATTGTTGCAGTTCCACTTTTTACCTTGTGTTTTAGATACAATATCTAAAGAACACACCAAAGTTATATTCAATACTTTACAACAGTCATGCTTCAAATCAATCTCGTAAAACACTGATGATTTAGATTAATGAATAAATTTATTGGTTGGTAATATTTCCGGATTCTTTAACAAACTATTTCTATTTTAGATCTAACGAATTTGCGTTCATAGTTAATTGTTCTTGCATTGACAGCTAGTTTAATGTCGAACTGGACTTATCTCAAATGGGCTGGTTAGTTACAAAGTCCGAATGTCCTGATGGAAGCCTGGATTCACATGATGACCGTAGCAGTGACGAACTTGATGAAGATTACTGGATGATGATGATAATTAGTAGACAAACTCCTTTTGCTCCTCGCTGGTGGATCACACTGGTGGCGTAGCTTGATTAGTTCACCCTTATCCCAGCGGATCCTAGACGCTCGAACCCCTGGATCAAAGGTAATACTTGTTATTAACAACGGTATCCTAGGATCAAGGTTAATTTTGATTTCTTGCCCTATCTTCATGTCGGGCGGTTCGCAGACAAACCAAGCATGGTTACTGAATAAAATACTAGATCTATATGCCGAACCAACTTGCAGCATGTACGTTTATGACTAACTTCATTAAACATTCTAAAACAAATATCATATGCGAATAGATGTGAGTGTATAATAGCTGTTCCTTGATGGACGCTCGATATTACAACGACACCTTACCTCTTGATGCTCCTTTCCGGACACTACTCTACGAGTCTGCGCGGCTGCGGGTTACATCTCAGGCCTTGGGATGGTAGGTTAGGTGCCGGCGGCTTTTCATCGGTGGTTACACAGGATTCTTGTTCCCCACTTGTAGCCTCTCAGTACCCGGCAAATAGAGTGACCGTAATGGTTAGCGGTTCACGTTTCCTTCCTCCAAATAACTGTTTTCATCCCACGATGCAACTCCATGAGTTACGTAAATTCGCATATTAATGACGCAGTAATGACGTTGATCCAACATGTAGATTCTCATACTAGTGACGTCATTACTTCGTCTCCAAGGTCTCGTAGACTCTTACCCTAATGGTGCAACAAAATATTTCAGTCTCGGCTAAACAAGAGTTGTTTGGAGTTGAGTCGTAACATAACCCCGGGGGGTGGACAAGCGAAATCTTATTTCGTTTCCGTTTATACGACTCAATATACAATACAATACAATACAATATACAATATGCATATACAATTGTTTCCACATTTTGGAGTAGATCCGCATGAGCCTGTCGCGGCCAGTTTGGCCTCACTACTCCAACGGGGTGGACAAATTTTCCTTCTGGACTCTGAAGCTCAGTTGATGCGACTCAAATAGTCGGCACCTAGGTTGTCCTTTCCTGGCATCTTCACCCATCGAAACTGGCCTCGTGACGTCACAAACGCGGTTTTGTCTCTGTCTTCCTCGACAATGGGTATTCCCCAGTAGCCACGCGTGAGACCTAGCTTGGAGAAGTACTTGGCTTTTCCTAAGCTTTGGAATAAATGTTGAACGTCGGTGATGGGTTCCCCATCGAACACCGTGACATCAGTCAACCCACGGAGGTCCGCGCAAAAGCGGTACTTCCCTTCTTCTTTCTTTTTGACGAGAACAATGGGTGAATTGTAAGCTGAGTTGGCGGGTTCGATGACTCCTAGTTTCAACATCTCTTCGACTTCATTCTCCACCATCTTCACATACGCATGTGGAATGGGGCGTGGTCTTATATAGACCGGTTTCTTGTCTGTGACCTCGATTCGACACGTAGTCAGATTCGTGGTGAGTGGTACGTCGGTCAGATTATCTAGTCTGTCCGCGCAGATCTGTCTCGCTTCAGTTCGCTGTGACTGAGTGAGTTTCTCTGAAAAGTGCACGTGGTCTAAACCTTCTGTGCGCTTTGTCTCAAATGTTGGGATAGTCCTCTGACTGTCCAACCTGAAGATGTCGTCGTTAGGGGTTTCGTCCTCCTCTACCACTACTGAGACGATCACTTCTTTATCTTCTTCTTCTACTACTGCAACCGGAATTGTTCCATCGGTGACAGGTTGCTCACGTTCGACGTAAGACTTGAGGAGGTTGACATGGAATACTTTTTCCTTCCTCCTTACTTGGACTTTGTAGTCGAAATCATTCAACTTCTCTAACACTTCAAAGGGACCTTGCCAAGTGAGTTCCAGTTTGTTTGTTTTCAATGGCTTGAGAATCAGGACTTTCTCTCCTGGTTTTAGCGACCTTGGTTTGGCTTTACGATCGTAATATTGAGCAGATCGCACTGATGCTTTTTTCAAGTTCTCTCGAGCAAGCAAACAGGTCTCTTCGATCCTCTCACGAAGGTTCACTACATATTCCGCAGTGGTTTTGACCTCATCTGAGACGCTCTCATCTGTCCAAATCTGTCTCAAGAGTTGCATTGGTCCTCTGACAGTACGCCCGAACAACAGTTCGAATGGCGAGAAACCTAAACTCTCTTGAGGAGTCTCGCGGTATGCGAACAGTAATGCAGAGATGAACGTATCCCATGCTTTGGGCTGTTCTATGCACATCTTTTTGAGCATGTTCTTTAACGTGCCATTCATTCTCTCGCACAACCCATTCCCAGCTGGATGAAATACCGCAGAGGTTTTCCTTTTGATGCGGAGGAGTTCAGTGACTTCCTGCATCAGAGTGCCTGTGAACTGGCTCCCGTTATCAGTCAATATTTCACTTGGGATACCGAGTCTAGTCCAAAAATCCCACAAAGCATCGGCTACTGTCTCGGCGTGGATGTCCTTCAACGCGACAGCTTCAGGGTAGCGGGTGGCAAAGTCAACCATGACGAGGATGTACCGTTTTTTGTTCTCGGACATAGGAAGAATAGGTCCGATGATATCGACTGCTACTCTTCTGAAAGCAGTATCGAACACTGGCATCTTGCCCAATGGGACCTTCTTCGTAAGGTGTTTTGGCGCGGATCGCTGGCAAGCGTCACATGACAAGCAGTAGCGGCGGATCTCAACACCACAGCATGGCCACCAAAATTCGCGTCTAATCCTTTCGGCGGTACGACGCTGACCTTGGTGTCCTGCCATTGGATGATCATGGCCGAATGCGAGCACCTTACTACGGAACGATTTGGGAAGAATAACCTTCAAAGACTCCTCTCCTTTCCGATTGAACGTCGACTGGTACAAGATACCATTCTTTTCCACGACCCTCATGTGGCCTCTCTCTTCTCCGGTAGCAGCTTGTTTCCTGATGCTGTCTAACGAAGGATCTGTCTTCTGAGCCTCGCGTAAGTCCTTTGGAGTAAACATATCCGATGTTGGCTCCCGGCTACTTGGCTTACTCGCAGATTTGTCTTTATCATTGTCCAATTTGGACTGTGCTCTGGTATCTACGGCCCCAGCTACTGTCTCAGCGCTGTCGTGATACCAGGCAGGTTCTCTGACAGGGAAAATCGGTGTTTTCCTCCTGTCGTTCTGAGTTCCATGGAACTCCCCTATGAGCACCGGCATTATGGGATCCGCCATGACCACGACTTCTGTCTCTCCGCAGAAGAAGGGCGAATCCACATGAATGATCGCGGTCTCGCAGTACCGGACTTTACTTTTGTCCGCTAACGTGGTCCTCTTTCTCTGACCAGTCATTTTGTCGGCCGGCACAAGATGTGCGGCCACCACAATCGAGCTACAGCCCGAGTCTCTCAGGGCGTTCACTCGTTTGCCGTTGACTTTGACGTCAACTAGATCCGAAAACTTTTTTGTGGTGCAGTCTCGACACAATTTATCTAACGGGGATTTTCTTCCCTGTGTTTCGCGTCGGACATCTTCAACCGTCACAGCTCCGGCGGTGTTGCCTTTTTGCCGTAAGGGACAATCGCTCGAACGGTGTAGACCTACGCGACAATAGAAGCATAGTCCTGCTTCTCGGAGTTTTTCGCGTTCCGCCGGTGTCAAAGAAGATCTTTTACCTTGTTGAGGTGATGGTTTATGATCCTTCTCAAAACGTTTCGTTCCGTCCTGAGGAGTTCGCGTTGGTGTCGGTCTCAATTTATTTTGGCTTCTGTTCAGCTCATAATCGGACGCGAGTTTTCCCATCTCCTTGGCATTGATCGGGTTCCGGTCTTTGACATGCACGGCGAGATCAGAAGGCATTGACTGCAAGGACTGCTCTCGCAGGATCAAATCGGTTAATCCTTTGACAGTTTTCTCGCACGGATCAAGCTCGATCCACTTGGTTAGGTACCGATCGAGTCTAGTGATGTGTTCTTTGTAAGTTTCCGCGGGATTACGTCTAGTATTGCGGAATTTCATGCGATATTGTTCAGCGGTGAGCTGGAATCCTTCAAATAACGCGCTCTTCACCTTTTCATAGTCATCAACATCCTCATCGTCCATTTTGGACACGATGGTACGGGCCTTACCTTTCAAGAAGTATATCAGCCGGGAGGCTTTCTTTGATTCGTCCAAATTCATATCTCTGGCATAGTGTTCAAACTGTTTGAGCCAGGATTCAACGTCATCCTTGTCATCAAGGTAAGGGATTTTGGGAATGAAACGGGGATCATGGTCATGTGAGGATTGGGAAGGATGAGCTGCGTTTTCATTCGTGTTCATCTGAACCTCGCTCTGAATGCGCAGCTCTTCTATCCTAAAGAGTCTGTCTCTCTCATTCTCTTCGAATTGGCGCTCATCTTTACGCTCTTGAGCTGCGAGTGCTAGCCTACTGGCTTCTCGCTCATGTTCACGCTCTTGAGCTGCTCGTTCTTTATCCCTCTCCCCTTGGACGAATGACTGTAGTTCCCTTCCCTCCAAACCCAACTCTTTCCCCATGGTGATCAATTCTTTGATCGAACTGACGCTGGGACTTGATGGAACGGTCTGCTCGACCTGTCCGTTCACAGGCTGAGCGGCGTGGCCGTCATCACCTAGATCGGTGATATCAATCAGATTTGCTCCTTCTGTATATTCTGGGTCTATGCCCACGGTTGACGAGAATCTGGTGTAGTGCTGATGATGTCTTGTATCAGCCATTTTAGGTAATCCCTCAAAATACAAAACTTTGGTACATCCACTCTTGGTGGTACTTTAATATGGAAGACTCTTACCCGCAGGTATTGTTCAACCTTTCAACACTGGTACAAACAATGTTACACGCGCACGTGATTTTTCCTACACCTGTCCTTCGTCTCTATCTTGAACCGAAACGACTAACTAGGACTTAGCGGTGTGTCGCTGAGTAAGTTGCCTTACAAAGCCTTATGTGATGACGACCTTCAGTCTGTCAAACACACCCACAGAAGTTTTCCCCACTATGACTATTAACTATCAACCCGCGGGTTATAGATAACTAATAATGTGAAGCACAACTTAAATAAGCAACACGTTTTAAATGTTACTCCGACTAGAGTTATAATTTAATCTGAACTTAAACTAAGGTCCTAGTACTATCGAGCGTCCATCCTGGTTGGAATTATAACACACTCACCGTTTTGATCAGAACTTGAGAGTATAATTCGAACCGACAGTTAGTTAGTAAACTGCCAATTTCCCGTGAAGTTGTCGAACATCAATTCTTTGTCTTACCTTATGACTATGATACTATTCGACGAACTAGATGGAAATCCTTCCACGAATTAATTTAGCAAAAACGCTGTTCGTGAACAACAGCGATCGCGAAGATTCTTTGGGCAGAATGTACCCAAATCAAACACGGAGTTATTTAAAATTTCTTCTTACAGAAATAATTTAAATATTCTACTTACCACCGTCTGGTCTGTATATGAGTGAATCCGACATGAAGCAGGAAATGATTTTGAATTTTGAAGAAAGAAAAAAATGAAGAAAGATTTTTCCAGAAAATATTCTAATTTCCGTCGCTTCACGGATAATTTGACTAACTAATTTATGGGGTAAACCAGTTGTCAATGCAAGTTTTTCTTAGGTACGAACACGAGTTCAGTATAGATCCCGGACGAGCCCCCATTGTTGCAGTTCCACTTTTTACCTTGTGTTTTAGATACAATATCTAAGAACACACCAAAGTTATATTCAATACTTTACAACAGTCATGCTTCAAATCAATCTCGTAAAACACTGATGATTTAGATTAATGAATAAATTTATTGGTTGGTAATATTTCCGGATTCTTTAACAAACTATTTCTATTTTAGATCTAACGAATTTGCGTTCATAGTTAATTGTTCTTGCATTGACAGCTAGTTTAATGTCGAACTGGACTTATCTCAAATGGGCTGGTTAGTTACAAAGTCCGAATGTCCTGATGGAAGCCTGGATTCACATGATGACCGTAGCAGTGACGAACTTGATGAAGATTACTGGATGATGATGATAATTAGTAGACAAACTCCTTTTGCTCCTCGCTGGTGGATCACACTGGTGGCGTAGCTTGATTAGTTCACCCTTATCCCAGCGGATCCTAGACGCTCGAACCCCTGGATCAAAGGTAATACTTGTTATTAACAACGGTATCCTAGGATCAAGGTTAATTTTGATTTCTTGCCCTATCTTCATGTCGGGCGGTTCGCAGACAAACCAAGCATGGTTACTGAATAAAATACTAGATCTATATGCCGAACCAACTTGCAGCATGTACGTTTATGACTAACTTCATTAAACATTCTAAAACAAATATCATATGCGAATAGATGTGAGTGTATAATAGCTGTTCCTTGATGGACGCTCGATATTACAACGACACCTTACCTCTTGATGCTCCTTTCCGGACACTACTCTACGAGTCTGTGCGGCTGCGGGTTACATCTCAGGCCTTGGGATGGTAGGTTAGGTGCCGGCGGCTTTTCATCGGTGGTTACACAGGATTCTTGTTCCCCACTTGTAGCCTCTCAGTACCCGGCAAATAGAGTGACCGTAATGGTTAGCGGTTCACGTTTCCTTCCTCCAAATAACTGTTTTCATCCCACGATGCAACTCCATGAGTTACGTAAATTCGCATATTAATGACGCAGTAATGACGTTGATCCAACATGTAGATTCTCATACTAGTGACGTCATTACTTCGTCTCCAAGGTCTCGTAGACTCTTACCCTAATGGTGCAACAAAATATTTCAGTCTCGGCTAAACAAGAGTTGTTTGGAGTTGAGTCGTAACAACCATGTTGATTGGTGGGTGGCCCACTCCGAGGGTCAATGCGCTCCGTTAGTTGCACGAGCTGTTCCTCAGAGAGGGGGCAAGCCGTGGCAGGCACATCCTGACGACTGTCTGGCAAAGGATGGTCCTCGATTATCGATTGAAGGCTTCTCCCTTTCCAGAAGTCCTGTACTGCTGTGGATGTGCTGGCTCGTCTCTCCAGCATCCCCCTGAAGAAGAGCTGCAGGGGAGTTCTGTTGCGCTCTGTCCTCAGGGGTTGGTGGTTTTTCTGTTCCACAAACCACTGTAGGGACCGGTTCAGCCTGGGCAGAAAAACATAGTGGAGGGCCCACAAGTGAATGGGATTGTCCATGTTCAGTATCCCCAGACCACCTTCTGCCTGTGGTGTTCCCATTGCAGTAAACAGGTCATGGTAGGGGTTCACCACATCTTTCCAGACGTCGAGCCAGAGACGCTCGATCCTTTGGTTATGGTCACTGCGGCCTTGCATCGCACTGCCTCTCCCTTCTCCCCTGTGTTCGTTCATGAGGGCGACGACATCCAGATTCTCGCCACCATGGTCCATGCGGACTCTTGACGGGAGTCCAAAGCGTTGGGTTCCACCCAAAAACAGATCCCGAACGGTCTCTGACCTGTTGTTGTTTCGGTGGCATGGAGGAAGGTAGTGGCCCGGCTAAAGCCATCGATTGCCCCATGAATCACCATTTTCCACCTGCAATATAACAAACAGAGATCCGTTTCCATATGTGATTTCACCACACAAATTCTGATTAAAGAGTTATTGGGAAATAAGTACGGGTAACATGCTCAGTAAATATTAAAAAGTAATGGTCAAAGTTAGTGGATCATGAAAACTGTGAGCTTCATTGAGAAAAGGTGTGTAACCCATTTAATCCACCTTTCTTCAATTTTGCAAAGAAATAAATCAAGAAAAGCAATTGCTTTAGGCCAACAAAAAAAAATAGGTCTGTTTACGGTAACATAGGCCCAAAAAATAGGGTCGGTAGGTCGGGATTTTTTTTTCTCCAAAAAAACATATTTTTACGTTATTTTGCAAAAAAACCAAGATTTTTTTTTTCCCTCCCCCAAATGCCAAAAAAAAGTCTAGGGTCGCGCGAAAAAAATAGGGTCGGTCGGGTTACCGTAAACAGACCTATTTTTTTTTGTTGGCCTTATATGACTTTTCTTCGTCATGTCCATAAGCCTTAAGGTAGGTCTTAAATGGAGGATTCCACTAACTGCTGGGACTCTAAAATTTGATAAAAATAAGCACAATTTTGGTAATGTCTGCTGGTTAATAACACATACAATTCAGTGAAATTTAGTTAAGTTTTGACTATTTTTATATTTAGTCAAGTTTTGACTAAATATTTTAACGTAGAGGGGGGAATCGAGACGAGGGTCGTGGTGTATGTGTGTGTGTCTGTGTGTCTGTCTGTCTGTCTGTGTGTGTGTGTGTGTGTGTGTAGAGCGATTCAGACTAAACTACTGGACCGATCTTTATGAAATTTGACATGAGAGTTCCTGGGTATGAAATCCCCATACGTTTTTTTCATTTTTTCAATAAATGTCTTTGATGACGTCATATCCGGCTTTTCGTGAAAGTTGAGGCGGCACTGTCACGCTCTCATTTTTCAACCAAATTGGTTGAAATTTTGATCAAATAGTCTTCGACGAAGCCCGGACTTCGGTATTGCATTTCAGCTTGGTGGCTTAAAAATTAATTAATGACTTTGGTCATTAAAAATCTGAAAATTGTAAAAAAATATATTATTTTCTAAAACGATCCAAATTTACGTTCATCTTATTCTCCATAATTTGCTGATTCCAAAAACATATAAATATGTTATATTCGTATTAAAAACAAGCTCTGAAAATTAAATATATAAAAATTATTATCAAAATTAAATTTTTTAAATCAATTTGAAAACACTTTCATCTTATTCCTTGTTGGTTCCTGATTCCAAAAACATATAGATATGATATGTTTGGATTAAAAACACGCTCAGAAAGTTAAAACAAAGAGAGGTACAGAAAAGCGTGCTATCATTCCTTCTCAGCACAAGTACTACCCCACTCCTGTCAATTTTACTGCCTTTGCCGTGCGCGGTGGACTGACGATGCTACGAGTATACGGTCTTGCTGCGTTGCATTGCGTTCAGTTTCATTCTGTGAGTTCGACAGCTACTTGACTAAATGTTGTATTTTCGCCTTACGCGACTTGTTTTTTAGATAGATCAGGAATCGAGACGAGGGTGGTGGTGGTGGTGGTGGCGGTGCGTGTGTGCGTGTGTGTGCGCGTGTATGCGCGCGTGTGTGCGCGTGTGTGCGCGTGTGTGCGCGTGTGTGCGTGTGTGTGCGTGTGTGCGTGTGTGTGCGTGCGTGTGCGTGCGTGTGTGTGTGTGCGCGTGTGCGCGTGTGTGCGTGTGTGTGTGCGTGCGTGCGTGCGTGCGTGCGCGCGCGTGTGTGTGTGTGTGTGTGTAGAGCAATGTCAGGAAAAGCACACAGATCTTCATAAAACTTTGATATTTCTTCGACAATTCTTTTTCATATTTCCACAAAAATTCTGATGACGTCATATTCGTGTTTTTTCATCAAAAGTTTAAGCCGCACTGTGGTGAACTTGTTTTTTTAAGGAAATTGATTGCAATTATTTAAACATTCTTTGACGCAGTCGCGACTGTAACTTTGCATTTCAACTTGGACGCTTGAACATTAATTAATAAGATGGTTTATGAAAGTTGTGAATGAAACCGAAGTTTCACTAATATCTTTACAAATGATAACAATGTATTCCATATTAAATTCTTATTTTAAAAATATATATTGATATGTTATGCGTACTCTGAAAATATGCTCAGAAATACACGAACACACAGACACGAACACACATACAGACACACACCGCTTACATTCCAGTAAATCAAGCGCACTAGCTCAGACAGACAGATAGACAGACTGACAGACAGTCACCATGCTCACAAACTTACTCTTAGACAGACAAACACACGAATATATAGACAGGCAGGCAGGGGTCCTGATTTGGCCTATGTGGTCCGCTGGACCCGAAAAGCAACAACTAACTAACTAACTAACAGGCAGGCAGACAGACAGACAAACACACACACAACTTCCCTTTATCTCTCGTCCTTCCCTATCAACGTAATTAATCTCTCTCCTGTTTCTCATACATTTTCTGTTCTCGTTACAGATGTGGAAGGAAAGGAGAGGCCTCTTCTTTGGATTTGTATTCGGTTCAGCATTCGTTTTCACCGGCGTGGTCATCTGGATTCCAGCCCCAAGACAGTTATTATGTAGTTTCTACTCCCAATGCGTAACACTCCAAACCCCTTCTTCACAAACCGATCCGACTTCTATGGCAGGCAAGACGGACCACAAGACTGTCGACCTAAGGATAAACGGGGAAATGGAGGCGCTGAAACAGAGGATGGCCGATATGGCGAAAGAAAACTCTTCAACTCTTCCACCTCCGCCGTCTAAGAACAACCCGAACCAGAAATTCTTAATCTTCACCTGTCGGAGCTCAGACGGGATCTCTGGGGGTTGGGGAGACCGGCAGAGGGGGATGGTCAACACGTTCTTACTGGCCACCGTCACCAACAGACGGTTCGGGATCGTCTTCAACGAACCCTGTGACCTCAGACAATTCTACGTCCCGAACGAGTACAACTGGGACGTCCCGGAAACGGAACTGCAGAACAAATCGTGGAAGTACGTCAAGAGTATAGACGGGATGCCGTTCCGCAACGATCTGTATCACATGGATTTCAACAAGGAGTACCCACAGGACGTCATCTTCCTCCACACCAACATCGAGCACTACAAAGCCATCACGCTCAACCCGCACTACAACCTCACCTTGCCTGTGTGGGCTCAGAAACCTGTTTCGCTCTTATTCCACGACGCCTGGAACATGCTGTTTAAGCCGACACGAGAGGTTCAGAACCGCGTGGATTCCTTCCTGCACAAGATCCACTTCTTCAACAGGACCAAGCCCCTGGTCGGCTTTCACGTGAGGATAGGCAACAGCAGTGTATTGAGGGACCATGCCAGGAACCATAAAGAGAAACTCGGTGAGTACAACAGTATGAGTCGGTAAACTGTGGAAACGCTAAGGCTATAATAGTTTTACGCAACGATCGAGTCCCATCAGACTTGACCAGTTAAAGGCGCGCTCCTTCTTTTGAAAACAGTTCAGCTCACAATCTCAGAGTTTGCAACGCTTTTTACATTTAGTCAAGTTTTGAAATTTTGGCCAAGCAATCTTCGACGAAGGCCGGACTTCGGTATTGCATTTCAGCTTGGTGGTTAAAAAATTAATTTATGGCTTTGGTCATTAAAAATCTGAAAATTGTAATTAAAATTATTTTTTTATAAAACGATCCAAATTTACGTCCATCTTATTCTTCATCATGTTCTGATTCCAAAAACATATGAATATGTTATATTCTGATTAAAAACAAGGTCTGAAAATTAAAAATATAAAAATTATGATCAAAATCAAATTTCCGAAATCGATTTAAAAACACTTCATTTTATTCCTTGTCGGTTCCTGATTCCAAAAACATATAGATATGATATTTTTGGATTAAAAACACGCTCAGAAAGTTCAAACGAAGAGAGGTACAGAAAAGCGTGCTATGCAGCACAGCGAAACAACTACCGCGCTGAACAGGCTGGTCAGTTTCACTCCGTTTTGCACAAGCGGCGGACTACGGTCATTGTGAAAAAATGCAGTGCGTTCAGTTTCATTCTGTGAGTTCCACAGCTTGACTAAATGTAGTAATTTCGCCTTACGCGACTTGTTTACATTTAGTCAAGTTTTGGGGGAGGGGGGAATCGAGACGAGGGTCGTGGTGTATGTGTGTGTGTGTGTGTGTGTGTGTGTGTGTGTGTGTGTGTGTGTCTGTGTGTGTGTAGAGCGATTCAGAGAAAACTACTGGATCGATCTTCATGAAACTTGACATGAGAGATCCTGAGTATGGTATCTCGAGACTCTTTTTTCATTTTTTGGATAAATGTCTTTGATGACGTCATATCCGACATTTTGTAAAAGTTGAGGCGGCACTGTCACACCCTCATTTTTCAATAAAATTGATTGACATTTTGGCCAAGCAATCTTGGAGGAAGGCCAAACTTTGGTATTGCATTTCAACTTGGAGGTTTAAAAATAGTCATTAAAAATCTGAAAACTGTAATTAAAATTATTTTTTAGAAAACGATCAAAAATTACGTTTATCTTATTCTTCATCATTTTCTGATTCCAAAAACATATAAATATGTTATATTCGGATTAAAAACAAGGTCTGAAAATTAAAAATATAAAAATAATGATTAAAATTAAATTTTCGAAAACGATTTAAAAACAATTTTATATTATTCCTTGTCCGTTCTTGATTCCAAAAACATATAGATATGATATGTTTGGATTAAAAACACGTTCAGAGAGTTAAGCAAGTCGCGTAAGGCGAAAATACAACATTTAGTCAAGCTGTCGAACTCACAGAATGAAACTGAACGCAATGCAATTTTTCAGCAAGACCGTATACTCGTAGCATCGTCAGTCCACCGCTCATGGCAAAGGCAGTGAAATTGACAAGAAGAGCGGGGTAGTAGTTGCGCTGAGAAGGATAGCACGCTTTTCTGTACCTCTCTTCGTTTTAACTCTCTGAGCGTGTTTTTAATCCAAACATATCATATCTATATGTTTTTGGAATCATAAACCGACAAGGAATAAGATGAAAGTGGTTTTTTTAAATTGATTTCGACAATTTAATTTTGATCATAAATTTTATATCTTTAATTTTCAGAGCTTGTTTTTAATCCAAATATAACATATTTATATGTTTTTGGAATCAGAAAATGATGAAAAATAAGATGAACGTACATTTGGATCAATTTATAAAAACAATATTTTGTTTACAATTTTCAGATTTTTAATGACCAAAGTCATGAATTAATTTTTAAGCCACCAAGCTGAAATGCAATACCAAAGTCCGGGCTTCGTCGAAGATTGCTTGGCCAAAATTTCAATCAATTTGATTGAAAAATGAGGGTGTGACAGTGCCGCGTCAACTTTTACAAAAAGCCGGATATGACGTCATCAAAGGTATTTATCGAAAAAAAGAAAAAAACCGTCCGGGGATATCATTCCCAGGAACTCTCATGTCAAATTTCATAAAGATCGGTCCAGTAGTTTGGTCTGAATCGCTCTACACACACACACACACACACACACACACACACACACACACACACACACACACACATACACCACGACCCTCGTTTCGATTCCCCCTCTATGTTAAAACATTTAGTCAAAACTTGACTAAATGTAAAAAGAATACAGATATAGAAAAGCGTGCTATTCTCCTCAGGGCAACCGCTACCGCGCTTTTCTGGATTGTTAATTTCACTGCCTTTGCGACGAGCGGTGGACAGACGATGCTACGAGTGTACGGTCTTGCGGAAAAAATGCAATGCGTTCAGTTTCATTCCGTGAGTTCGACTGAGCTTGACTAAATGTTGTGTTTTCGCCTTACGCGACTTGTTTTTTAATAAGATAAGACATCCCTCTACTTAGACACATACCAGCAAATCATCAGCATACACGGTTCTCCCTGTGTACTTATGGGGGTTTCTTGGTGAATTGAATACTTAACAGCCACTCCCGCGGCGTTTAAAAAAATTCATTCACCACAAACTTCTAGATAACGCCAGCAAACAATCAAGGTGTTGATTATTGGGATTTAATCAAGTGGAGGGATGGTCTGATCCGATGTAAAAAGCATGGCGAGATCAGAGACGGTGATCCGAACTGTTTGCACGGGAAGGAGTGGGCCTTTAACGCCGGTGTAACACGAGAAAATTACTCCCACGAGATTTGTACTCCGGAAGAAACATTTCGTACGAAAAAGTTACTCCCTTTACGAAAAAAGCACTCCCCCATTACACGAGAAAATTACTCCCCAAGACAGGTGAGTTCCGAGTAAACATTTCGTACAAAAATGTTACTCCCCTGTCGAATAAATAACGAATAAATTACTTCACCCAAACACAAGCAATTTAACTTCCCATGCCAGGTGTACGAAATGTTTACTCCCTTGTCCCCTGTTAGTCTTGGTGGTGGAAGGGGTGGAAGGAGGGTAGCGCGATATTCGTGTGCGCGAGATCACTTATTGGCATAAATATCCCTTCGCCCGCATCCCATTTTTGCGTACGAGATTTTTACTGGAAGTGAAAAAAATGGGGAGTAAAAATTTCGTGGAGGGAGTAATTTTTTCGTGCCTTGGGGAGTTCTTTTCTCGTACGAAAAGTGTACTCGGAGTAAGAATTTCGTACGAAATATTTACTCCGGAGTAAATTTTTCGTGGAGTAAAAATTTCGTGTTACACCGGCGAACATCACAATAAAGGAATAGTCCTTAATAATAATAATGGAACATTTATATAGCGCTTCTCCGCAGCTCGAAGCGCTTAAGTAACAAGTTCAATCAAAACACAACACGATATATTCAACCAATGCAACTTGTCTCAAATGAAAAGACAAATACTCATCAAAGAGCACACAGTCATACACGCATGCATAATAATACTTAGATTCACATTCTTTTTACAGTGCAGCACAGTGCACAGTCAAAACTTGCAAACAAACACATACAACAGACTTCTACTCACAACAAACACACATAAAGGAGTCGGGTCCCGCAGTGGGGCACTGCGGTTATGAAATTAAAGGCCCCTCCTGTTTTTGGAACCGCAGGAGCTTTCTAGTTTGCTGTTAGGTAGATTTTTGGTTCCTCTTTCCTGTCATGCTCTCTTTTTCTTCATGAATTCTTTTCTTTTTTCTGCCTTCTTGCTCATTCACCTGTATTTTTTCCAAAAATCTCTTCTCTTGCCGCTTGTCTCGCGATTCATGTATAGTTTAATCTGTTAGTGTTCTGATGTAAGTCCAGCAGTAGATAGGTTAAGCCTATTTTAACATACTGGAAACTGGTAATCTTCCAGTAGGTATTAATTTAGTTTTACTAAAGCCTGCTGGGACACAAGTAACGGGTTAGTGCATTTGTAAACAGGAATCGCTTGACAAGTGGCCCCCTTCATCCCCCCCTTCCTCGTCCTGATATGGCTCTGCGTAGTCGGCTGGACGTTAAGCAACAAATAAACAAACAAACAAAGGAGTCGGGTCGTCATCTCATACCTGTCCAGGCGTTTACTTTGGAGAAGACTTAGACACCCACAAGGAAATCATTAACTGCCTCTTTGCTTTTCGTGCAAAATGGGCATGCATGTATTGGTGAATTCATTTAGTAAAGTGCAGTGTACATAGCAGATTTTCAACCAACATGTATCAAACTTTGGTTTGAAGTCGCTCCCGAGTCACTGAGGTCAAGTCGGCGAAAAGCCTGCCATGTGAACGGCCCCAACGATTCAGTGTCGATTGAGAACTGATTTAACCGCGCCTCGAAACTTAACTCAGGTGAGCGCTGCTCGACTCGTCAGTGACTTTGCGCAAATTTTGCGCAAGTTTTGTGATCGCGCTCACTGATTGGTCAGATCTATCCAATTCTTCTTCTTCTTCTTCTTCTACGTTCCCGGCTTCATGTTGGGTTTGATGCGTGCATGCCTGGTTTTCTCCTGTAGATGGGTGTCGGCACAGGAGGTCTGCCCGCTGTCCTCAGCCAACATGCTCCGTCTTCATGGCAGCTCAAATGTTTTATCGAGGTTCTCTCCTCTAGATCCGCCGTGTTTCGCCTAGGGGCTTGCGCTGCCTAGTTGATAGGGTCACCTCGTAGAGGATGTGGTCATAGACCACGCACGGTCGGTCTTGGGATAGGGAAACGTTATGCTAGTCCGGAGGGATTACGCCACAATGGCCACCTCGCGAAGACCCAGGGTCTTAGACTAGGGAGGTCCAAGGGGGAGCACCGGGAGGGCTACCCCTCTACCCGCACCTCCAACACAATCCCTTCCCCTGGTAGCTTCATCCCCAAGGAGGAAACAGAGCTACCTGCAACACCCCAGCTCTATCCAATGAAAAAGGCATTTTGCACTTGATCATCGGGATCACTTCAAAGATGGCGGTGACAATGTTTGAGAGCAATCGCATTCGAAGGTAGTTTGGGTAGTTCAACTGATCTTCAAGGGTCAGTTTCGTGAGAACGAAGGCGATGCATCCTGTCGCTTACCGATCCATGCCCGAGCACAATCTCTTTTCAAACATTATGTCTTCTTTTTTTTTCTTTTTCTTTTTTACTTCATCGTCTTGGAAACTGAAAGACAGTGTGTCGGCTGATGCAATTTTGACACCTCATATTAATGCAGTTACTTTCCTTCTCCGGAAAACAACGAATACGACCGGACAAACCCGAATGGTCGAGTCTGATGGTGTTTACATGGGCAGCGATTTTGAAAAGACTGAGCTACGACCAAAAATACTTCAGAGTTGGAGTACA
>NW_027128583.1:70000-80398 GCF_037325665.1 Littorina saxatilis
TTCTCTTGTCTCTGTTGAAACTGTCACCAATCATCAATCCAGATGAATCTAAACTCTTTTGTGTCGGAGACTTGTCATTACTCCTACAATACCATATTCATTCAAACTCTGTGTGGTGTGAAGTAAGAACGAGTCGGATGCAAGTTTGTGATGTACACATTATAAATTACACATCTGAAAAAGAAAGCTGTCTGTGTTCTCAGTTTTGTGTGTGATACTACAGCTACGATTTTTGTTTTAACAGAGAAGAAAACCTCATTTGTGCGAGGTATGTCAGTAATAAGTTGTGATTTGATGAAAGCTTTTGTGATTCATATGAACCAAAAGACGCATTGCTGTATGTAACCCAATCAGGTAATAAAGTTGTAATTGTTTGAATTGAAATGAATTAAACTGAGATAAATTGAATTGAATTGAATTGAATTGAATTGAATTGAATTGAATTGAATTGGATTGGATTGAACTGAACTGAATTGAATTGAATTGCATTGATCTGAAGTGTATTGAATTGAATTGAATTGAATTGAATTGAATTGAATTGAACTGAACTGAATTGAATTGCATTGAATAAACCCTCTCGATATTCAAAGCACTCGCAAACCGTCTGAAACACAGCAAGGCATGTTATATGTGGAACGGACTCTCGCGAGAGCTGCGTGCGCTCGATGTACCCATTACCTCTCGCGTCATTCGAAGCATAACAAAGAGCATGCGGTAGGGATATCTCGCGAGAGCTCCAAAGAGTACGAAAGGTTCTATCGAATTGCTATGAAAATAAATGAACCCAATTCGATTCGCTCATGTTTGTGTGCTGTGCGTACGTTATAACTTGCGATCGGGACGAGCAACTAACTATAGGCTTATGATGTGAATGTTACGCAGCGTGCATTCAAAATTATACCCATTTGTGTGATTGCATGCGGCTAACATTAGAATTCAATCAATCAATCAATCAATCAATGAGGCTTATATCGCGCATATTCCGTGGGTACAGTTCTAGGCGCTCAGCAGTGATGCCGTGTGAGATGAAATTTTATACGGCCAGTAATTGCAGCCATTTCGGCGCATATTTACCTTTCACGGCCTATTATTCCAAGTCACACGGGTATAGGTAGACAATTATTAACTGTGCCAAAGCAATTTTGCCAGGAAAGACCCTTTTGTCAATCGTGGGATCTTTAACGTGCACACCCAATGTAGTGTACACGGGGGGGAGTTCGGACACCGAAGAGAGTCTGCACACAAAGTTGACTCTGAAATAAATTTCCGCCGAACCTGGGATCGAACTCACGCTGACAGCGGCCAACTGAATACAAATCCAGAGCGCTACCAACTGAGCTATATCCCTGCCCCAGAATTAGAGCTGGTTTCTGTCTACCAGAGCCTGTACAGAACACACACTCATACGCTCGTTCCAATCTTATCAGTCACTACCACAAATTAAGTGTCCACACCAGTTGTTTGCAGTTAAGTCCACGTAAAGTGAAATGTTACTGAATTTACGTTTTGTAGGATTTTAACTTTTATGAAAATTCATAGAAAATTCCACATCATTTTTAAAAACTTATTTACAAGACACCTGAAAAAGTTCAGTGTCAAATAGCGGCAAATGATGTGAATGTTACTCAGCGTGCATTCAAAATTATACCTATTTCTTTCGAAAATAAGCGTTCACGAGTTCATCGGATTTGCCGTTGTGACAGAAAACGCTGGCCCGTAGTATAATCCATCTCAACTTGTTTTGATTGACGTCACGTGGTTTTTACCTTGAGGTCACGTGAGTTTACTAGAAAACACATGACGTGCTTACACAAACAATTTAATCAGCAAGCCATCGGCGGCGAAACGTGGATCCGATGTGCATATTATCAGGGACCTATGTCTATGATATTATGAAAGAAAAGAGTATTATACTGAGCGCACGTTGCACAACATACACACCGGAGTTATATAGATAGTTGTCTCGATCACGTGTAAAAGCTGATCGGCTGCGAGGTACTTGGTTCGCCTCGTTTTGAAAAGCTTCGACCCGTAAAAAGGACTCTTACTCTACTACGCCGTTTAAAATCTCTGACAAGAGTTATTTCCAGAAAAAGTCTAGATTGCAATGTATTCTTGGTACCTACGTTTTAGTTCAGGTCCCATTGCAGTGGGTTATTCATTACTGAAACACACAGAATATTTGTCAACAAAGTATACACTTAATATACTACCGGCCATGGACAAAACCAAAACTTGGCTGATAAGTCTAAATGCAGATTTGTGTCATGATATTGTTTATCATAAAACCAGTTATATGACTTGAAATGCTTTGTTATGATACTGTTTATCATAAAACCTGGGGTGCGTTGCTTTGAGCTTCCGATCTGTTCGCGGCGAACTGTTCTACCCTCTCTACCTACTTTCAACTAAATGGACCCGTCTCTTCGCTGACGGCCGAGTCCATGCATGCATATTGGGGGCGATCATGCAAACAGTCGCTTTGTGCTTGAAACAGCATTTGCCCTCAGGATATCTGTGTGAGTGTGTGTGTTTCGTATCCCACGTGGAGAAGCAGGGGCTTTCCTTTTTATATTTAGTCAAGTTTTGACTAAATATTTTAACATCGAGGGGGAATCGAAACGAGGGTCGTGGTGTATGTGCGTGCGTGTGTGTGTGCGTGCGTGTGTGTGTGTGTGTGTGTGTGTAGAGCGATTCAGACTAAACTACTGGACCGATCTTTATGAAATTTGACATGAGAGTTCCTGGGTATGAAATCCCCGAACGTTTTTTTCATTTTTTTGATAAATGTCTTTGATGACGTCATATCCGGCTTTTCGTGAAAGTTGAGGCGGCACTGTCACGCCCTCATTTTTCAACCAAATTGGTTGAAATTTTGGTCAAGTACTCTTCAACGAAGCCCGGGGTTCGGTATTGCATTTCAGCTTGGTGGCTTAAAAATTAATTAATGACTTAGGTCATTAAAAATCGGAAAATTGTAAAAAAAAATAAAAATTTATAAAACGATCCAAATTTACGTTTATCTTATTCTCCATCATTTGCTGATTCCAAAAACATATAAATATGTTATATTCGGATTAAAAACAAGCTCTGAAAATTAAATATATAAAAATTATTATCAAATTTTTTTTTCGAAATCAATTTAAAAACACTTTCATCTTATTCCTTGTCGGTTCCTGATTCCAAAAATATATAGATATGATATGTTTGGATTAAAAACACGCTCAGAAAGTTAAAACAAAGAGAGGTACAGAAAAGCGTGCTATCCTTCTCAGCGCAACGAATACCCCGCTCTTCTTGTCAATTCCACGTGTTCTGTGAGTTCGACAGCTACTTGACTAAATATTGTATTTTCGCCTTACGCGACTTGTTATATTTAGTCAAGTTTTGACTAAATATTTTAACATCGAGGGGGAATCGAAACGAGGGTCGTGGTGTATGTGCGTCTGTCTGTCTGTGTGTGTGTGTAGAGCGATTCAGACTAAACTACTGGACCGATCTTTATGAAATTTGACATGAGAGTTCCTGGGTATGAAATCCCCGAACGTTTTTTTCATTTGTTTGATAAATGTCTTTGATGACGTCATATCCGGCTTTTCGTGAAAGTTGAGGCGGCACTGTCACGCCCTCATTTTTCAACCAAATTGGTTGAAATTTTGGTCAAGTACTCTTCGACGAAGCCCGGGGTTCGGTATTGCATTTCAGCTTGGTGGCTTAAAAATTAATTAATGACTTTGGTCATTAAAAATCTGAAAATTGTAAAAAAAATTAAAAATTTATAAAACGATCCAAATTTACGTTTATCTTATTCTCCATCATTTGCTGATTCAAAAAACATATAAATATGTTATATTCGGATTAAAAACAAGCTCTGAAAATTAAATATATAAAAATTATTATCAAAATTTTTTTTTCGAAATCAATTTAAAAACACTTTCATCTTATTCCTTGTCGGTTCCTGATTCCAAAAATATATAGATATGATATGTTTGGATTAAAAACACGCTCAGAAAGTTAAGACGAAGAGAGGTACAGAAAAGCGTGCTATCCTTCTCAGCGCAACGAATACCCCGCTCTTCTTGTCAATTCCACGTGCACTGCCTTTGCCACGGGCGGTGGAGTGACGATGCTACGAGTATACGGTCTTGCTGCGTTGCGTTGCGTTCAGTTTCATTCTGTGAGTTCGACAGCTACTTGACTAAATATTGTATTTTCGCCTTACGCGACTTGTTATATTTAGTCAAGTTTTGACTAAATATTTTAACATCGAGGGGGAATCGAAACGAGGGTCGTGGTGTATGTGCGTGTGTCTGTGTGTGTGTCTGTGTGTGTGTGTGTGTAGAGCGATTCAGACTAAACTACTGGACCGATCTTTATGAAATTTGACATGAGAGTTCCTGGGTATGAAATCCCCGAACGTTTTTTTCATTTGTTTGATAAATGTCTTTGATGACGTCATATCCGGCTTTTCGTGAAAGTTGAGGCGGCACTGTCACGCCCTCATTTTTCAACCAAATTGGTTGAAATTTTGGTCAAGTAATCTTCGACGAAGCCCGGACTTCGGTATTGCATTTCAGCTTGGTGGCTTAAAAATTAATTCATGACTTTGGTCATTAAAAATCTGAAAATTGTAAAAAAAAAATAAAAATGTATAAAACGATCCAAATTTACGTTTATCTTATTCTCCATCATTTGCTGATTCCAAAAACATATAAATATGTTATATTCGGATTAAAAACAAGCTCTGAAAATTAAATATATAAAAATTATTATCAAAATTAAATTGTCCAAATCAATTTCAAAACACTTTCATCTTATTCCTTGTCGGTTCCTGATTCCAAAAACATATAGATTTGATATGTTTGGATTAAAAACACGCTCAGAAAGTTAAAACAAAGAGAGGTACAGAAAAGCGTGCTATCCTTCTTAGCGCAACTACTACCCCGCTCTTCTTGTCAATTTCACTGCCTTTGCCATGAGCGGTGGACTGACGATGCTACGAGTATACGGTCTTGCTGAAAAATGGCAGCTACTTGACTAAATATTGTATTTTCGCCTTACGCGACTTGTTATATTTAGTCAAGTTTTGACTAAATATTTTAACATCGAGGGGGAATCGAAACGAGGGTCGTGCTGTATGTGCGTGTGTCTGTGTGTCTGTGTGTCTGTGTGTGTGTGTAGAGCGATTCAGACTAAACTACTGGACCGACCTTTATGAAATTTGACATGAGAGTTCCTGGGTATGAAATCCCCGAACGTTTTTTTCATTTTTTTGATAAATGTCTTTGATGACGTCATATCCGGCTTTTCGTGAAAGTTGAGGCGGCACTGTCACGCCCTCATTTTTCAACCAAATTGGTTGACATTTTGGTCAAGTAATCTTCGACGAAGCCCGGACTTCGGTATTGCATTTCAGCTTGGTGGCTTAAAAATTAATTAATGACTTTGGTCATTAAAAATCTGAAAATTGTAAAAAAAAATAACAATTTATAAAACGATCCAAATTTACGTTTATCTTATTCTCCATCATTTGCTGATTCCAAAAACATATAAATATGTTATATTCGGATTAAAAACAAGCTCTGAAAATTAAATATATAAAAATTATTATCAAAATTAAATTGTCCAAATCAATTTAAAAACACTTTCATCTTATTCCTTGTCGGTTCCTGATTCCAAAAACATATAGATATGATATGTTTGGATTAAAAACACGCTCAGAAAGTTAAAACAAAGAGAGGTACAGAAAAGCGTGCTATCCTTCTTAGCGCAACTACTACCCCGCTCTTCTTGTCAATTTCACTTCCTTTGCCATGAGCGGTGGACTGACGATGCTACGAGTATACGGTCTTGCTGACAAAATGGCATTGCGTTCAGTTTCATTCTGTGAGTTCGACAGCTACTTGACTAAATATTGTATTTTCGCCTTACGCGACTTGTTACATTTTAGTCAAGTCTTGACTAAATGTTTTAACATAGACGGGGAATCGAGACGAGGGTCGTGGTGTATGTGTGTGTCTGTGTGTGTCTGTGTGTGTCTGTGTGTGTCTGTGCGTGTGTGTGTGTAGAGCGATTCAGAGTAAACTACTGGACCGATCTTTAGGAAATTTTACATGAGAGTTCCTGGGTATGATATCCCCAGATATATTTTTCATTTTTTTGGATAAACGTCTTTGATGGCGTCATATCAGGCTTTTTGTAAAAGTTGAGGCGGCACTGTCACACCTTCATTTTTCAATCAAATTGATTGAAACTTTTTGGCCAAGCAATCTTCGACGAAGGCCGGACTTTGGTATTGCATTTCAGCTTGGTGGCTTAAAAATTAATTTATGTCTTTGGTCATTAAAAATCCGAAAATTGTAATTAAAATTATTTTTTTATAAAACGATCTAAATTTACGTTCATCTTATTCTTCATCATTTTCTGATTCCAAAAACATATAAATATGTTATATTTGGATTAAAAATAAGCTCTGAAAATTAAAAATATAAAAATTATGATTAAAATAAAATTTCCGAAATCGATTTAAAAATACGTTCGTCTTATTCCTTGTCGGTTCCTGATTCCAAAAGCATATAGATATGATATGTTTGGATTAAAAACACGATCAGAAAGTTAAAGCGAAAAGAGGTACAGAAAAGCGTGCAATGCAGCACAGCGCAACCGCTACCGCGCTGAACAGGCTCGTCACTTTCACTGCTTTTTGCACCAGCGGCGGACTACGGTCATTGTGAAAAAATGCAGTGCGTTCAGTTTCATTCTGTGAGTTCCACAGCTTGACTAAATGTAGTAATTTCGCCTTACACGACTTGTTTTTTGTGTTTTTTTGTGGTCAGATTCACAGTTGGATTTCTTGTTGATTCAGTGAAAAAGTGTTGTGGTCTTCATGTCAGTCAATAAAGGTTGATTAAAGGTGAAGGTTTAGGAGTAAATAGCCCGTGTGTGCTCTCTCTCTTTCTCTCTCTCTCTCTCTCTCTCTCTCTCTCTCTCTCTCTCTCTCTCTCTCTCTTTTCTCTCTTTCTCTTTTCTCTTTCTCTCTCTCTCTCTCTCTCTCTCTCTCTCTCTCTCTCTCTCTCTCTCTCTCTCTCTCTCTCTCTCCGTGACTCTGTCTCTATCTTTCTCTCTCTGTCCGTCTGTCTGTCTCTCGCTCCCTTTCTCTCTCTCTTTCTCGCTCTCTCTCTTTCTCTCTCTCTCTCTCTCGCCCCCCTCTCCCTCTCGCCTTCAGTTCCGCACACACGCGCGCGTAAACACACACACACACACACAGAGCCACTCACATACGTACACACAAACAAGCAAATACACCCACACACTTCATTGCACGGAGATCTATATGAAGGTGGGGAAGGGGAGAGAGAGAGAGAGAGAGAGAGAGAGAGAGAGAAAAGGAAAGAGAGAGACAGAGAGAGAGACAGAGAGAGTGACAGAGAGAGAGACAGGGGAGAGCGACAGTGAGAGAGGTAAGGAGAAAGAGAGACAGAGCTCGAGAGAGAGAGAGAGAGGGGGAGACAGACGGACAGAGAGAGACATACAGAATGTGTGTGTGAGAGAGAGAGAGAGAGAGAGAGAGAGAGGAGAGAGAGAGCTCTTTCCCTCTGACTTTTTGTGGACGTCAGCCTTTTCAATCGTAAAGCTGTGGTCTATTTATGACTTTCCGGGGCTACGAGGTTGAAAAATAGGGATACAATCATGTACAGAATTCTGTACAGCAAACGCTACCCGGAACCCCACCTATACGGCGTGTATGACCTTGAGTGCTTCAGTCAACGCTTGAATTTTGCAGGGATAACATCCGGTTTGCTCTCTCAAGACTGATCATGTTTTATCTTCAAGAGAGATCAAGGGGAAAAAATAAACGCCCCGGCGATAATTCGAACTCTCGACCTCGAGACTTCGTGTCTCATGTCCTAACCACTAAGCTACTGCGCCAATTGAGAAAAAGAAGGAAAAACATTGATATGAATTCATGTTATGTTATTCTTGAAGCAGCATGATTTAAATCTCTATCCGCCTATTGTTCAGAAGTGAATACATGTATAACTATTTCTTAGATGTCTGTTTTCAACTGCACAGAGCTTTGGAGAGATTCAATTATTGTTCTTGTCATTTTTCTTGCATGTTGTAAATAGAGATATCGCAGCTATTTGCATGGCGCGAATGTCGTGTAGCATGACGGTGTAAACATGTACTGCGATTCCGGTAAACATGTTTGCAAATGAAGGCACATTTTAATGGCAATGTTTACGTTTTTGCAACGCATAAATGGTAATTCAAACGTAGAATGATATAAAATTATCAATTTTTTTATCTTTGAAAACACTGGTGAAGTGGCCTAGCGGTTAAGACATCGGCCCAGACATTTCGATGCCCCGAGGCCTTGAGTTCGAATCCCTGCCAAGTCGTTTATTTTTTCTGCTCGATCCTTCTTGACAAATATGCTCAGCTCTGAGAGAGCAAACCGGATGTTACCACTGCAAAATCCAAGCGTTGACTGAAGCTCTCAAGGTCATACACGCCATATAGGTGGAGTTTCGGGTAGTGTTTGCTGTACAGAATATGCTGAACATGATTTTATCCCTATTTTTCAACCTCGTAACCCCGGAAAGTCATAAATAGACCACAGCTTTAAGTCCGATCTCGTGAAAAAAGCAGATAACGCGACCTTGCAGCAAATACAAAACCACAGGTCAAACAACTAAACAAGCAAAGAAAGACACACAGACACAGACACAGACACAGACACACACACACACACACATACACACGCGCGCACACACACACACACGAACACACAGACACACACACACACACACACACACACACACACACACACACGCGCGCGCGAGCGCGGCGCGCGCGCGCACAGACGCACACATACACGCACACACACAATCACAAGCGCGTGCGCTCATACAAATTTATATACACACACACACACACACACACACACACACACACACATACACACACACACACACACATACACAAATAAACACGCACACACATACACACACACTCTCACACACACACACTCTCTCTCTCACACACACACACACACACACACACACACACACACACACACTCACATACGCACAGGCAAACAAGCAAATACACCCACACACTTCATTGCACGGAAATATGAAGCTTGGGGGGGGGGGGAGAGAGTGACAGAGAGAGACAAAGAGAGAGAGGGGGAGAGAGAAAGAGAAACACAGAGAGAGAGAGAAAGAGAAAGAGAGAGAGAGAGAGAGAGAGAGAGAGAGAGAGGGGGGGGGAGACAGAGATACAGACGAACATAAAGAATGTGTGTGAATGTGTGTGTGTGTGTGTGTGTGTGTGTGAGTGTTCGAGAGGAGGGAGGGAAAAGAGAGCGAAAGAGAGACAGAAAGAGATAGAAAGAGAGCAAAAAAGATACGAGAGAGAGACTTCCAGACCGACACAAAGAGAGACAGACAGATATAGAGAGAGAGGTAAAAAGAAAGAGAAAGACATGGGAAGAGGGATATGGGGGTGGGGGGGGGAGAAAGAAACAAAGAATGAGAAAAAAAGGGAGAGAGACAGAGACGTAGACAGAAAGACAGGCACAGAGGGACAGAGAGATCGAGACAGAGAGAGAGAGAGACTGCGATAGAGAGAAAGAGAGAGAGAGTCAAACAGCAAGCTCAGTGACAGTGCAATTGTTTCTGGCGTGCCACCTCTCAGGTACGTTAAAGATTGCTCGGCCCAAACCCCCCGTTGCCTGGACCATTCTCGGCGAGCGGTCGCCTTTGTTACGCTTCAGTGACCCCAGACAATGGTACTCGTGCCGAGCGCATGCTAACGTTCGCGAGCGTTAGCGAACGATACGACAAAACTATGCGTTGCCTTGAAATCGTTTGCAACCGTTCTGTCACGGTCTGCCTAAGCAACGCGCCTGTTATATGACTTGAAATGCCTACCCATTTTCAACAAACAGAAAGAACGTTATCTTAACATCCCGAGGTCAGAGAGAACTTGCACCAAATGTGTATCACAAGACATAGGTGATGAATTCCATTATTTATTTGTCTGTGATTTTTTCAAAGAAGAAAGAGCTGAGTTGTTACCACCTTACTATTGGAAAAAACCCAATGCACTTAAATTTAAAAAGTTGTTTGCATGCTACTAAGAAAAAGAAATTGCTGAAGAATATTTTGGACTTTATTAATAGAATTTGTAACAGTTTTTCATATTTTTTTTATTTTTCTTATTTTTTATTTACTATATTAGCATATATCATGATTGTATTGATTGTATTTATTGTTCAAAATGCCCCCATGGGTTATGGACTAATAAAACTTGAACTTGATGTCTTTCTTTTACAGTTAAAATGTGTGTGTGTGTGTGTGTGTGTGTGTGTGTGTGTGTGTGTGTGTGTGT
>NW_027128584.1:5000-27272 GCF_037325665.1 Littorina saxatilis
GACTCGCACCCACTCAGACCGGAATTTGACAGTAGACGGACAGACAGGAGCAACAGATTCAGACAACCAACCGCAAGATCCACACGCTACAGAAATTCGTTCATTCCATCTGCAATTCACATCTTCAATTCTCAGGTGGGGCGGTAGATGCTGGTGTTGTCGCTCTGATGCACGGGGTCAGTGTTCTGTATTGTTTCAGTATTGTTGTTTTTGTTTTGCATTCTACTCTCTTAATCTTAGACAACATGTGATAACCGGCAAGGTGCTGACTTTCTTTTGTGCATTGTTGATGGTGAATGCATGTTAATTTATTTTTAATATACTTTCTTATGTGATAACCAATGTGCTATATTTTCTCAGGACAAAGAACAAATGTTTATTCTGAATGTTTTATGTATGTTATTATTACGGACACAAACGCTCAGCAATGTAATTTCTCTTTTAGAGATTAATAAAGTTATTGTATTGTATTGTATTGTATTGTGTTATTGTGAGGAAATGAAACAGCCATATGTGTCAGCCTTTTGCTGCGGTTCAACACAGGGTTTTTTGTGAACAAGAAGCCTTCGACATGGTTTATGCAGTCAGTTAAGCTGGATTGTGATGCAGCTTTCACCGTGACCATTTAAGAAATGATAAGGATTGTGAAAGAAACAACTGAAAGTCCGCAGAGACTTTCTTCTGAGATGGAAAGTGTGGAAGAGTGGTAAAGTGCACTTGCCTCGGAAGCGAGAGGTTGCGAGTTCGACCCTGGGTCGGGGCGTAAGCAATTTTCTTCCCCCTTTCCTAGCTCAGGTGGTGGGTTCAAGTGCTAGTCTTTCGGATGGGGTGTGCACGTTAAAGATCCCACGATTGACAACAGGGTCTCAGTTTCCTGGCAAAAATGTACAGGCATAGATTTAAAAAAATGTCCACCAAATACCCGTGTGACTTGGAATAATAGGCCGTAAAAAGTAAATATTCGCCGTAATGGCTTGAGATTTACTGGCTGATGTGAATGCGTGATAAATTGCGTAAAAAATTCCATCTCACACGGCAGAAATTATTATGTAAAGCGCTTAGAGAACGTCAAGCGCTATATAAATCTCCCATATAAATATAAATTGTAAAAAGCTCTGATCTGAACAAAAGAGAGAGAGAACCATCCCTTCACCAGATTGCCTAGTGGGAAAATCAGACCATCCTGTAGGAATTTTTGTTTGTTTGCTTAACGCCCAGCCGACCACGAAGGGCCATATCAGGGCGGTGCTGCTTTGACATATAACGTGCGCCACACACAAGACAGAAGTCGCAGCACAGGCTTCATGTCTCACCCAGTCACATTATTCTGACACCGGACCAACCAGTCCTAGCACTAACCCCATAATGCCAGACGCCAGGCGGAGCAGCCACTAGATTGCCAATTTTAAAGTCTTAGGTATGACCCGGCCGGGGTTCGAACCCACGACCTCCCGATCACGGGGCGGACGCCTTACCACTAGGCCAACCGTGCCGGTCTATCCTGTAGGATGCCTGTTATATCAAAGAGATCTCGCCGCCGAACAGAAATCTCAGGTCTTCAGGCGGACCATTGTATTATTACCATATGACCAGGCTTGTGATTTCAAATAATATATAATATATCTCCCTGCACAATCAAATCCTCCTCCATCTATCGCCCTAAAGAAGACCACCGTGGGACGAAAATTCAGCATCATTAAACTTTTCACATTCATCGAAACAATCTTTTGAGGAGATTTTTTTCTTATATAAACCGATGACAAAACAAACAAAAACTCTAGCAAAACACCCAATCCCTGACTGGGAGTGTCGCTACTTTCTCACGAAGTTAAAGGCAATATATCTTACAAGAAAACTGTCTCAAATCCCCCAAGATCAATACAGTTCAGGTTGGGGGTTGTAATTATGTGACCACACACCAGGAATACCTTGAAATAAACGTTTGAGCGCTGAGTTACTCGAATTGAAAACGGCTGTGTTTTGGATGGGCATCCCAGACTGTAATTCTCATTATGACGTACTTTGAATAAGTAATAGTCCGACCTTTCGACCCCGAGTATTTCATGCGTTATTCCTAGAGATACAGATTTGAAATTGAGCCGAGAGCTACAGACTTCGTTTTGGAAGTTGAATAGACGACAATATAACGAGGAAGGTCTTAGAATTAGTGTTTGAGCGTTCTATTTTTCAAATCTAAATGCTGTGTTTGGTAGTCATTGCAGACCTTGATATTCCCCAGCCGACAATAGGTTTGTTTCTGATGTGAGAAGCGTTTTAGCGATGTAAGGCACGGAAAATGCGTGCATAAGCTAGACTGTAGATTTGACTTCCTTAATCCAATAGATATATATGAAAACTAAATAAATAATGATGACGAACGGAAGTTCGGACTCCTGACAGGAGAGCTGAGCGATGCAAACCGCTCGCTGATTAAAATTCATTTAATTATTTGGTATAGTTTTGAAGCAGTTTTGAGCAAATCATTTCAGGTGTTTCTTAATTACAGTACAGCGAATGTCCCTTTTCTTTTTAAGGTCCAAATCGTCAGAAAACTTTCCAAAATGCCGTCTTCGACATTTAATTATATTTTTAAAAGAGCAATTTATAATTGATATTGAAAGAACAAAATATAATTAATAGAGCACTCCAACCATGTTCTTTTTCGGGTCGCACCTCGACAAATACGTTGGATATCGAGAAGCAGCATAATAACATATTTTACAAATGAGTGCAATCCTTTTTTCCAGAACTTAAACTAATCCGTGATGAACCTCGTATTTTACAGTAGCAACGAGGGACGCAATAAATACACAAGCTTTTCCAATCCGTAAGGGATCTCTTATTTTACAGTGGCAACGAGAGACGCAATAAATACACAAGCTTTTCCAATCCGTAAGGGATCTCTTATTTTACAGTAGCAACGAGGGACGCAATAAATACACAAGCTTTTCCAATCCGTAAGGGATCTCTTATTTTACAGTGGCAACGAGAGACGCAATAAATACACAAGCTTTTCCAATCCGTAAGGGATCTCTTATTTTACAGTAGCAACGAGGGACGCAATAAATACACAAGCTTTTCCAATCCGTAAGGGATCTCCTATTGTACAATAGCAACGAGGGACGCAATAAATACACCAGCTTTTTCAATCCGTGGTGGATCTCTTATTTTACAGTTGCAATCCAGGGCTCGTATTCTTGATACAGCTGCAACTCATATACCGGCCTGTAAAACCACTTCCGCTCGATAAGTCCGCTAAGTGTTATTCATGAAACTCCGGTAAAGACTTACCCGGGTGTCTCCGAGCTGTAAAGTTAGAGGACCCATCCCCCTCCTCTAAAACCGTCAATTTTGAATAAATCTTGTTAAAATATTGTTTGTAGATTTATGTCCCTCATGGACACACATTGGTGTCATTTAAGCACCAATGCATTGCGGACAAATACGAGATACCGCTCGCGAAAGATTTCAACCGATGCTCGATCATACCGGCTTGTGGTGAAAGCGTGCTAGCGTCTTCTTTAATGCATTACAGTGTCCGATCATTTTCAACTCACTCCGTGGTCGAACGGTTCTCTCGTTCGCCTGATGCTTGATTTAGTCGAGTTTAAATCTCCATCTGCCCGTGATTTTTTTTTACTCTTTGGCATTTGTTTATTTTTGTTTATTTTCTTCATGTGCAAAAGAGTACGTTATAATAGCAAAATTGATTTAACATTTTTTTTTTTTTAGGCTGGAATGTTTTTGTTTTTTTTATTCTTTGGTTAACATGATATTAGTTTATTGATAAAGTTTGTTAACTTAAGCATGTAAACATTTGATTACAAAAATTAAATAAATAACCATGAAGAAGGATGCTTCCCGCTTAAAAAAACAAAGGTGAGAGAGAAAAAAACCACCTAAAATTCGGTAGCAGCCACCTGCATACAACTGAGATTAAAAAAATAAATAAATAAATAAAAAGGGTCTCCCCGTGTTTTTATTTCATTCAGTTTGTTTGGGTAGTTGCTATTGACTTTGAAACTGACATGACACGCTGGCTAAAAAGTTGCAACATTGTGTCCTTCAAAGTCAAACTGTTGTTTAACTACCGCCCAGTATTTATTTTTACTGCCCAGTAATTATTTATTTTTCCCCGGTATTCATGTGTGTCTAGCGGAAGGTCGGCAGCTACCAGTTGGTTATTTTTAGAATTGAAGATTCCCGATGCTTGCTCTTCTCTGCGCACGCGTTATCGGCGTTTTCGCCGGCGTGTCAGTTTCAAAGTCAATAGCAACAACCCAAACAAACTGAATGAAATAAAAACACGGGGAGATATTATTTTTATTTTTTTTATAAACCTCAGTTGCATGCAGGTGTACATGGTATAGTACCTAGTAAACGCCCACCCCCCAGTTTCGACCAGTGGACTAGTAGACAAGGAAAATAAATAAAGATTATTCAGTCTGCTGTTATTGTTGGTTTTCAATTGTTTCCTTTCCTTAGACATGCTTCGGGGATTGGACAGAAAAAGGTTTCTGGAGTGGCTAGAGAATCGCAATACATTTTTGACTGGGAGGAAAAAGAAGAAACGAAAGCTTCATCTTTGGTTTAAACATAAGTTTATTTCAACAAATGTTACAATCATGACATGTATACAAAAGACACAGGTAACAGCAACAAGCTAGAAGCTTATAGTGGTGTTCCTGCATGGATATTATAACGTAAGGCGGTAACGGCTGAACAATTTGTCTAAATAAACCAAATTGGAAATCCAAAGCATCATCATTATAATCATCCTCATCTCATTAATCATCCAAAATTATCATAACATAATAAACGTTGCATAATCATTATAAAGAAAGACAGTAAGAGGAAGGAAGGAGGGGAAGAAAAGGAATAAAAAGAAGAGGGATGGGTAGGAGTTGTGCAGAAATTAAAGTTGTTGTCCGGCTTGTGGAGCATTGATTCTGGTTTGCCCAACTCAATGAACGTGTGTACTCTGGAAAAAATGTTCCTGTTCAAATCTAGAGAATACTGTCTGTCTCCATTTAGAAAGTGGGGGAGGTGAATACTGTGGTTAGGGAGGGTATGTGTGGTTTCTTGACGTGCTTCGCGATAATTTGGACAATCTAATAGGAAGTGTTTTACGGTTTCGGACGAAAATCCGCAGTCACAAGATGCATCTGTAGCAACGTGTCGTCTCACTAGATCGTTATTAAGATCACTTATATAGCCTGAGCTTACAGTGAATTGTTTGTGATATGCGATCTCTAGAATACCAATAACACGGCGGACTTAAATCGTTTTTTGACCAAAAGTGCTTGAGGGACTTACTAAGTTTTATGTAGTCTGGTAAAGAAATCCAGAGTTGTGTTGTAGATGGGAGAAATGAGTTTTTGTATAATTCAGTGTTAAACGATGGAACTTTCCTATCTAAAGATCTGCGCTGGCGATATGGATTATTAGTTGATATTAATGGTGGCAATATCGCAAGTAAGTAGTTTGGCACCTTACGGTGTACAATCTTGTGAAATAATATCAATTTTTGACGTTTACGCCTCTCTTAAAGTGAAATAAAGCCTGATTCGTCGTACAGTTGTTGATGGCTTGTACCGCGGACTGCTCCAACATCCGGACTGGTCTTCATCTTCAAAGCTTCATCTTTGGCGGGAAGTGATGTCTGAAGAGGTTGATTTTGTGTGTTAGTGTTAGTGTGTGTGTGTGTGTGTGTGTGTGTGTGTGTGTGTGTGTGTGTGTGAGAGAGAGAGAGAGAGAGAGAGAGAGAGAGAGAGAGAGAGAGAGGGGGGGGAGTTTTGTGCAATAACGCATCCTTTGAACACTTTCATGACAAATGACCAAAATATCGTTTTTCTAGCTAAGGACCCGCTCCTGCCAAGGGTATAGTACCTAGTAAACGCCCACCCCCAACTTTTGGGCAAAACTGGTACATAGGGTGGGTGGGCGTATACAAGGTAGTTAAATCATGTTAACCATCAATTTAAAAAAAAACCTCATTCTCGCCTAAAATTAATTTTTTTAATCAATTTTGATATTACAACGTACTCTTTTGCACACGAAGAAAATAAACAAAAACAAACAAAATTAATGACAAAGAGTAAAAAAAATAAAAAAAAATAAAGCCTGATGGCGATTTGAACTCGACTCAATAGCGCATCAGGCGAATTCGATAACCGTTCGGCTACGGAATCAGACTCTAAATTCTCGCCACTGTAATGCATTAAACAAGACGCAAGCACGCTTTCGCAACACGCCGTTATGATCGAGCATCGGTTGAAATCTTTCGCGAGCAGAAACTCGTATTTGACCGCAATGCATCGGTGCTTAAATGACACCAATGTGTGTCCATGAGGGACATAAATCTACGAACAATATTTGAAAAAGATTTATTCGAACTTGACGGTTTTAATGGACAGTGTTGGTGAAGTTACTGACAGGTAGCGACTTTACAGGAGGGGGATGGGTCCTCTAACTTTACAGCTCGGAGACAACCCGGTAAGGACTTACCGGTGTTTCAGTCATAAATAACACTTAGCAGTTGGCGGACTTATTGAGTTTTAAAGGCCAGTATATGAGTTGCAGCTTTTTCAAGAATAAATCTTGTTCAAATATTGTTTGTAGAGAGGAGCAAGCATGAGGAATCTCCTATTCTAAAAATAACCAATTCTGGTAGCTGCCGACCTTCCGCCAGACACACATTAATACCGGGGGAAAATAAATAATTACTGGGCAGTAAAAATAAATACCGGGCGGTAGTTAAACGACAGTTTGACTTTAAAGGACACAATGTTGCAGCTCTTTCAAGAATACGAGCCCAGATGGCACACAACTATTATGGAACTCTGAAAAAGAAGAAGAAGAAGAAGGAGAAAATCGACGTGGTGAGTTAATTAAGTATGTGTGTGTGTGTGTGTGTGTGTGTGTGTGTGTGTGTGTGTGTGTGTGTGTGTGTGTGTTGTGTGTGTGTGTGTGTGTGTGTGTGTGTGGGGGGGTGGGTGTGATAGAGAAACAGAAGGAGGGAGACACAGAGAGAGTCACATAGAGAGACAGAGAGACAGACAGAGACAGACAGAGAGCGAGAGACAGAGAGAAAGACAGAGACAGACAGACAGACAGAGACAGACAGAGAGAGAGAAAGAGTAAGAGAGACACAGAGAGACAGAATGAGTCAGAGACAGTGAGAGAGAGACAGACAGACAGAGAGACAGACATAGAGAGAGAGACAGAGAGAGACAGAATTAGTCAGAGACAGTGTGAGAGAGAGAGAGAGAGAGAGAGAGAGAGAGAGAGAGAGAGAGAGAGAGAGAGAGAGAGAGAGACAGAATGAGTCAGAGACAGTGTGTGAGAGAGAGAGAGAGAGAGAGAGAGAGAGAGAGAGAGAGAGAGAGAGAGAGAGAGTTACAGAGACAGAGAGAGACAGAATGAGTCAGAGACAGTGAGAGGGAGAGAGAGAGGGGAGAGAGAGCGGAGAGAGAGAGAGAAGGGGGAGAGAGAAAGGGGGAGAGAACGAGGGAGAGAGAGAGAGAAAGAGAGAGGGGAGAGAGAGGGGGTGCGGTAGATACAGAGACAGCGACAAAAAAAGAGTAAGTAAAAGACAAAGAAGAAAGACTGTCAGAGAAAGAGACAGAGTAAGATAAATAGAAAGAGCTACATGAAATGTATTCAATACAGAATCTTTGTTGTTTTCTTTATAAACTTTTATCAAGTATAAAATCCGGTTTTAGTTTGAAAAGGTAAACAATAATAACAATCGAGACCGTTATAGATAGGTGAGGGTTTTTTTATACAGCAGGGCATGAAACGTTAAGTATAGACGTGTTGCGTACATTTAAAGTACCTTTAAACGCATTTTATTAATCGTCATATTGATGAGTTTGTTTAATTATGTTCCTTACGAACACACGAGTTCTATAGATACAAACATGTGTGGAAGTGTCCGCCTCTGCCTAGCTGTAAGAGGATTTAGCTTGTGTACAAGACAATATAAGATCTGTACACTGAGAATACATACGTACATGTATGTGTGTGTGTGTGTGTGTGTGTGTGTGTATGTGTGTGTGTGTGTGTGTGTTCGTGTGTGTGTGTGTGTGTGTGTGTGTGTGTGTGTGTGTGTGTGTGTTCGTGTGTGTGTGTGTGTGTGTGTGTGTACGTGTGTGTGTGTGTGTGTGTGTGTGTGTGTGTGTGTGTATGTGTGTGTGTGTGTGTGTGTATGTGTGTGTGTGTGTGTGTATGTGTGTTTGTGTGTGTGTGTGTGTATGTGTGTGTGTGTGTGTGTGTGTGTGTGTGTGTGTGTGTGTGTGTGTGTGCATCATGTCTCTCTGTTGTAGAAACTGGAGTATAACTTGAATAAATCCCAATGGGCACCTGTTCGACACAAAACATGGTGAGTCTCTCATTCTCTCACCCTCTCTGTCTCTGTCAGTCTCTCTCTGTCTGTCTGTTTCTCTGTGTGTCTCTCAGACTGTCTGTCTGTCAATCTGTCTGTCTATATGACTCTCTGTCTTTCTCTCTGTCTATGTCTTTGACTTTTCTCTGTGTGTCTCTGTCTGCCTGTTTTTCTGTATGTCTGTGTGGAAGTGACCGAACAACTTATGACGTCTTTCTGTGTCTTCTTTGTCTTGTCTGGACACAACTCAACTCTGTACTTCTGTTTCAGACTCACAGGCCTCATGAGCGAGCCACTTTTCAATGGCAGCCATACTCGACTGTAGAAACAGTACTGTCGTTTGGGATGCCGACTGCAGTATTCTCAATGTGGAAGAATGTGTGAAGAGAAGAAACGAGTAACAGCGGGAGAAATGAAATTCATGTGTGCATTTTGGGGCTTTTGGAGGGACGATTGCGAGTTTGACTCCGTACCTGCCATGCTTCAAAGCGAGTAACATACAATCTTGCACACGTTTGCTTTAGTAGTGGCAAAGAAGGAAAGCGTGAGACATTATAAGATGTTTGATGGGTTGTTGACAGACCAGCTTTTTTGTCGTCCGAGGGGGAGCATATCGTCTTTTGTTTCATGTTTATTGACCAAGGCCAACGGTCAATAAATATGAAACAAAAGTCGATATGCCCCCCGAGGACCGACAAAAAAAGCTGGTCTGACAACAAACCACCAAACATCGTTTTTGTCATCATTTTGGTAGTGAGAAAATAAGATAACAATCAACACAGGGAGCCATGCTTTGAAACACGGGTTCCGTGCTGATAACCACACGAGTTCCGTGCGGATAACCACTGGCAATCAAAGCTGGCGTGTGAAAGCAACTTTCTGTATTTTTTAGTTCATAAAATGTTGGGATGAATATGTCAGGTTTGAGGATGCACAGTTCTGTTTGTTCATCTCGGTATTCCACTCCCTCGGCTTTCAGTTGTGAGTATTAAGCTTAGTAATCGAATGTGGAAGCTACGTTGAGTCAAAGGTCACAGAAGATTTGCGTCGTGCAGCGAAGGAAAGAATCGCGATCTTGTTTCCGACTCAGTACCTCTTTGTTTTTCATTAGACCTGTCAATCTGCTTGCTCGGCTTTGTGAGATGTTTGCATATCTTGTTGCTATTTTCTTTGCTTTTATCATTATTTCTTATTTGTGCTTCGTTTATCGATACAACGTCTTGTGCACGGGTCAAAATGTGTGTGTCAGGGGTCAATTGGTTTGACTTGAACTTGACGTTCGTGTTTCTCACACCAAGATACACGCACTCCATGACTTTGTAAGAAGACATAAGATAACATATCGGTAGCTTTCATTTGTTTGTGACGAATTTATTGAAGTAGTTTTGGTTTTTTGTTTACTTTTGCCAGTTTGCCAGTTGGTTTTTGGAACTTTGCAAAGCAGTGTCGTGTCGTCTGTTTAGGTCTGGGGAAACACCAATGAAAAGAGCCGAAGAATCCTCGAGCGTTTCTATTGGGTTTGCTTTTGATTATCCATGTAATAGGGCTTCCTGCAACTATGGTAACCGGGGATTTATTCCCCGGGGAACATGAGATTTATTTCCCAGGTGCTTGTGAATGAAAACTCGTGAAAATGATGACAAAAGTCCTTGTCTGCCTTCCATTGGTTCACCCATCTGGGCGTGGTATACCTTGTGTATGTTCCCGGTGAATGGAACGGACTAATTCCACGTGAGCTCAAATAGTGATAGATAAACCCAACTGATTTGGACATGCAGATCGATATATTGATTGATTATGAACCTCGTGGTGTACCTGCCAGCTGTCATTGTTCTTATCGCTGCTGTCGATGATGTTGTTGTTGTTGTATTATTGTTTGTGTCTGGTGATTTACATTTACGTGGTTTTCTTGTTGTTTAGTTGTGAATCTTCTGTTTATTACTGATTTTCTGATTGGTATAGTACTTGTTTTGTCAATAGGCATGCCGGTTGTTGTTGTTGTTGTTGTTGTTGTTGTTGTTGTTGTTGTTGTTGTTGTTGTTGTTGTTTTGTTGGTGTTGTTGTTGTTATGTTGTTATGGTTGTCGTTATAGTTGTTGTTGTTAGATTATTATGTACCCTATTATTGCCGCTGTTACTATTGCTAGTAGATCCAGAAGCACAGAGCTTGCCTTGCTCGTTGTAGAATGATGCAAGACACAAAACGAGCCGTACAAGTATCCCCAGTTAAAAGAAAATGGAAGTCATGTACCTTGTTCCCAGACCCGGAGGTCTGGGTTATGCGGAGGCATTTGGCTGTGTGAACGGTGACATTCCGGAACTAATTTTCGGCAAACTTAGTTGTTTGCAGCAATGTATTTCAATTTTTTTTTCATTCTTTCTTGAAACTGTTACAGCATGATGCAAAATTACACTATAATAGGTTATATAATAAAACTAAAAACTATCTCAGATCTCACACGCTAAAAATATGACAAATAAAAAACAGTTCTAGAGCGACATCAATCGCAAACCATCTAGCTTCCTGTAAAGCATTGAAGGTGTAAGGGAAGTAACTCGCTTCAACGCCATGCGATAGGGCACACAACGGTTCTTTCCCTTGGCCCATTAGCTCAGTTGGTTAGAGCATACATATCTCTGGTTAGAGCGCCGTGCTGATAACGCGGAGGTCGTGGGTTCGACCCCCATGTGGGCCACGCAATATTTTTGATCGCAACGCAGTTTTTTTTGTCTTTCCGAGATAAGTTTTAGGTGTTCTTACTACATGTACAAACTATATTTTACTCTCAAACCACTGTCTTTCACATTTGTTTACAGTTTCACTTGCCAATAACTTGCTGCTGATGATATCTGAATCATGTTGCTGATGATATCTGAATCATGTTCAATTAACATTAACAATGTATAATTATGCCAATTATGTTTTTCACTAATGCACCAAAACTCCATTTTCTAGACTTCTTTTTACAATCCAAGCAGTTGCTATTTTCCTAACTCAAACATTTCTCGATCAATCCAAACTATTTTTAAGCTGTGTAACATAACATTTTTCTTTCCCATTTTGTATTTTTCTATCTCGTCATTTGTTGTTGACAAATAATTATGATTGTCATCATTTTCACGAGTTTTCATTCACAAGCACCTGGGAAATAAATCTCATGTTCCCCGGGGAATAAATCCCCGGTTACCATAGTTGCAGGAAGCCCTATTACATGGATAATCAAAAGCAAACCCAATAGAAACGCTCGAGGATTCTTCGGCTCTTTTCATTGGCGTTTCCCCAGACCTAAACAGACGACACTGCTTCGCCAAGTTCCAAATACGAACTGGCAAATGTAAACAAAAAACAAAACTACCTCATCAAAGGTCATACATTTATGCTTTATCGCAAACAAATGAAACCTATCGATATGTTTTATCTTCTCACAATGTCATGGAGTGCGTGTATCTCTTTGGAGAAACACGAACGTCAAGTTTTAAGTCAAACCAATTGACCCCTGACACACATTTTTGACCCGTGCACAAGACGTTGTATCGATAAACTAAGCGCAAATAAAAAAATAATGATAAAAAAGCAAAGAACATGGCAACAAGAAATGAAGACATCTGACAAAGCCGAGCAAGCAGAATGACAAGTCTAATGAAAAACAGAGAGGCAATGAGAAACAAGATCGCGATTATCTTTCCTTCGCGGCACGACGCAAATCGTTTGTGTCCTTTGACCCAATTCGTGCAGTGCTGCACGATGCAAATCTTCTGTGACCTTTGACTCAACGTAGCTTCAATATCAATAATATGATTGTGCAAGTGAAGGGTGGGGGGGGGGGGGGTAACTTGATCATTAATTTGTGTGTGTCAGTGTTTGTGTTCATGGACTGATTGTGAGGGAGGGGGAGGGTGGGGTGGGGTGTGTTTCAGGTTTTGGTGTGGGTATGAAACGAGCAAAACAATACCCACACCACAAAATCTTGGAGGCAAAAAACACTCGCGGTCGCATCATTTTGTCCGCACAGTATTATATGCACCAACAACCGGAAAGAAAGGTGACAATGGAAAAAGACTCATCTTTGCTTCCTGCGATTCCTTGCCCCCGACTCGAACGTCGCACGATAATCCACATAACAGATCTGTTGTGAGATGGTCAACGCTGACTGTGCAAGCAAATCACCTCGTTTGAAATACGACAATCCCATCGCTCGAATGCAACATGAGGGCACTATCGTCTCAAAGGCGCTTACTGTTGGTTTCACACACCACTCTGTAGTCGGAACCTACAGAACTTCGCATCCTCAAACCTGACATACTTGTCTCAACATTATAAACTCAAATCACACACAGTAAGTTGCTTTCGCACGCCAGCTTTGAACAACGTGCTGGGGCCCCGAACATGCATTATAATAACAGAACTCGCGTGTCAAACCATGGCTCCCTGTGTTGATTTTTCACTTAATGTTGAACCACCAAAATGATGACAAAAACGATGTTTGATGGTTTGTTGCCAGACTAGCTTTTTTGTCGGTCCTCGGGGGGCATATCGACTTTTGTTTCATATTTATTGACCGCGGCCTTCGGCCTTGGTCAATAAATATGAAACAAAAGACGATATGCTCCCCCTCGGACCGACAAAAAAGCTGGTCTGTCAACACCCCATCAAACATCTTATATTATCCCCGAGTACGCTAGTACAAGGGCTCAGCAGACTTTAATTGTGTGTCTGTCTGTGTGTCTGTCTTTCTCCACTTAACAGCTTATTGCTGGGAAACTACTGGGCGCAGTTCGTTCAAAAGTTGATACACTAACTTGATAATAGGTCCGATTGATCGTATTAAAATCGTCGCGATATAACCTTCGTGGTTGAAAACGACGTTAAACACCAAATAAAGAAAGAAAGAATCGTATTAAAACTTCATAATGTTACCTGGGACCTAAATGCGAAATAAACCACAAAAACGACTTGGCCGTAGGAGGAGTTCCCACCGGCGGGGCAACACGCAGCCATTGCTGATAGAACAGCCGAACGCGTCACACAAAAATACGTCATGACAAAGTTACACGCAAAGCGAAAGAGACTTTGACGTCATTTACTTTTGTTCGGAATTTTCCGTCTGTTCCTAGCTTGTCAGTGAAGACCTGACGTGAGTAAGCTTACCCAAAACGTCTTTGTTCTCTATTCTCATTGCAGCTGTGAAATAATCAGTCTTGTGTCTCGGTCGTGTAGGTACAGAGTTTGCTTCTGCAATCATTGTGTTCGTGTTGATGACGGCTTCATAAGACAAAATAATAAGCGAATCTATCGCGAGGAAGACGTTTATGTACAAATCACCGAACCCAACCCATTTTTTTGTGTGCATTTTTCTGAAGAATAAACTGCATGTGGTTAATTTCATCCGTTTAATGCTTGTCGAAACATATCTGATCACAGATGAGGTCGCAGTTTGTAGGTTGAATCTATGAATCGGCCAGAGATAGATCTGCATTTCTGGTCAGAAACCAACATTCACACCACAGACATTCCAAACATTTATATTTATTGAGCGAGCCAGTCTGAAGAGTACTCGGGTCCAGCGCGAGCGTTTTTTATTTCATAACTCAAACATTTCTTGGTCAATCCAAACTATTTTTAAGCTGTGAGTGTGACATAAAACAATGTACATATCGTCGTCGCCATGGCAAAATTGCGCTAATGTCAAGTGAAATGTTGTTTACCTTCACTGTACCAATTGACACTAACGCAATTTTCCCATGTTGACGACAATATTTTATTTAAAATTGATTTCAGGATTTTGTTAACATAACACATTTTCTTTCCCATTTTTAATTTTTCTATCTCGTCATTTGTTGTTGACAAATAAATATAATTATTTTCATAACTCAAACATTTCTCGATCAAACCAAACTATTTTTAAGCTGTGGGTGTGACATAAAACAATGTACATAATTATCGTCGTCGGCATGGAAAAATTGCGCTAATGTCCAATGAAACGTTTAGTTTTACTGTACCAATTGACACTCGCGCAATTTTTCCATGTTGACGGCAATGTGTACACTACATTGGGTGTGCACGTTAAAGATCCCACGATTGACAAAAGGGTCTTTCCTGGCAAAATTGCTTAGGCACAGTTAATAATTGTCTACCTATACCCGTGTGACTTGGAATAATAGGCCGTGAAAGGTAAATATGCGCCGAAATGGCTGCAATCTACTGGCCGTATAAAATTTCATCTCACACGGCATCACTGCAGAGCGCCTAGAACTGTACCCACGGAATATGCGCGATATAAGACTCATTGATTGATTGATTGATTGATTGAATATCTTACTTAAAATTGATTTCAGGATTTTGTTAACATAAACATTTTCTTTCCCGTTTTGAATTTTGTATCTCCTGATTTGTTGTTGACAAATAAATGTAATTACAATACTACCATCATTGCACTTGCCAATATCTTGTTACTGGTGCTATTATCACAATGGTGTTCAATTAACGATGTTACATTTGTTTAACAATCAGTATTACATTTATTGTTTAAATGTACTTTCTTTCACATTTTGTATTTTTGTATCCCATGATTCGTTGTTGACAAATACATGTCATTCCATTAATCCTATCCATGTGTTGCATTGTTGTGCAAGATGACTGAGTGTGTGCATAATATATATATACATGTAGTCCATTTCAGAACATATTTACCATAAACAAAACCCTCGCTTGCATAATATTGATCGGGAACAAAACAAGATTTTTTCCTTCAAATAACTTGCGTTATTTAATCATTTCACTATTTCACGCAAGCACTCGGACAAGTGTCACACACAAACACCCTGCCATGACTGTTTTTTGAAGAAACAACTTTGACCATTCACCTAAAAATTACATGAAGGAACGTCTGGGAACCTGCTGATTTGAATCAGCAAATTTTCTTGTTAAGCCACCTCAGTTCGTGTTTATGTAGACAGTCTTGTAAACCACCACAGATTTGACCCATATTGTACGCAGGGTAAAGAACAGACTATCTTGAACACACATGGTTGCTTCATGAGAGAGGGGAGGTTGACCATTTTGCTGTATTCGTATTTAAAGACCGGGATATTTCAATATCCATAAGCATAGATTTATATTGCTATTTCATATGTTACGTGGATTTCCATTGGTCAATTGGACTAAACTGAGCTCAGTGCAAAAGTGATATCGACGACATTTCCGTCGATATCAGTTTTGATATCGACGACCTCTTTATTGCTTCCTCACTTCAAAAACAAAAACACCTACATTTAAAAACAAACAAATATATATGAAAATGTAATTATCCCAGAATTTAGTTGAGCAAGTGACTAAAGACTTTTTGAAAGAAAAGACATTTTGAAATACTGAAAAGTACAAGAAAAGAGTGAACAAAAAGAAATAATAATCAGAGGGAGGGTGTTAGGAAACGCTACCGTTGCTGAGCTTTGGTTCAGTTTTGTGTGTTGCATGTAGTTGACTTATTTGTACTTTGTGGGAAAGTACCGATATTATATTTTGTAAACACAATATTTATGCTTGGACGAGAATGCAGGTGAACTTTCTAGTCCTGTCAAAACAAGTTGTTTACCATGCTGTTTTAGTCGTGAGTTCGTGGCGTTCGTTCGGATTAAGTGCGTCGGCGCTTTTGATCTACGTCACAAAGAATGTCGCTGTTCTAGTCCATGCACGGCTCGTATAATGTAGTTGTATCATGTTTGGTCTGGAATATTCTCGAGATTGAGTATTTACTATATATGCCAGCGCGATTTGAATGTTTAAAAAGCTTCTATTTGAGTTCTGCTACGATGTGCAGTTGTATGTATTGAATGCTGAATAAATCCTCGAACTCAATTTGACGAGTTGTTTTCTGCTGCTGCGAAGACGGGCGACGTAGAATAAAAGAACACAACTATACGACATTTGAGAACTTGTGGCAATCTCAAGTGTCGTGTAACAATTGGGGGCCAAGCCAAGGATCTACGTTTAACGCCAAGGGTTTTCCAGTAACAAGGACCAGCGTCAAGACAGTCACAGGAGGTAGCCATCAATCGGGTGTATCCTGAGGGATCAGTATTGAGACTACAGAACCGTGGATTCGGTGTGACTGGTGAAGAGTGGTAATCGCCGCAGCTCGGTACGGTGAGCGACGCCGGAGTGTATCGGGATTACAGAGGTTAGCTGCCGTTTGGACGAGACGGACTTCGTCGCGGAGCTAGTGCATTAATACTACGAAATACGACTGAGGTACGTCGTGTACGTATCGTGAGCAGAGTGCGCCGTCACATTAGACGAGGAGGGTGGCAGCCTGCGTCTACGAAGGTGACCAGCGACGAGAGAAGCATCGGAGGTGCAGTAGAGACTGTGTTCTTTTAGAAGACTACATTCGTCTACGTTCGTGGCTGTGAAAGAATACAGACGAACGCACCGGAAAAGACCAGAATGGCTGAGTTCTGGGCAAAAGGAGTTGAACTGGGACTGAAAGGCAAGCAGCTGACGGAGTTCGTCGAGTCCCAGACACGACTGCTAGCGCAGCGTGAAGAACGACAAGCGCAGCGTGAGCGTGAAGAAAGAGAAAGAGAAGCACAGCGTGAAGAAAGGCAAATAGAGCTGAAATGCTTAGAGCTCCAAATAAAAATGGAGATGAAGCGTTTAGAGCTTCAGACAGAAATGGTGCGTGTTCAAAATGAGCACGAGGCACCACGCCAAAGAGATAACCAGCAGCAAATGTTACACAGGGCACCGAAACTTCCAGCATTCGCTGACGGGAAGGACCAGATCGACTGCTACCTTGCAAGATTCGAGAGGTTCGCTGAGAGTGCTAGATGGCAGCGCGACGACTGGGCGATTCTACTCAGCGCACATTTGACTGGGGCAGCACTTGAGGTCTACACTAGACTCTCAAACGATGACGCCAGAGACTATGATGTACTGAAGGAAGCTCTGTTGCGTTGCTACAACTTCACTGAAAGGGGCTACCGTCAACGCTTCCGCGAATGCCAGCCATTGTCTGGAGAGACACCGAGCCAGTTTGTGGAGCGCCTGTCGTCATACCTGCAGAAGTGGGTGGAGTTATCAGGTGAAGAGCAGTCATACGAGAGTCTGCGGGACTTGATCGTGAAGGAGCAATTCCTTAATGCCTGCCCGAAGGACCTGGCGACCCGCTTGGAAGAGCAAAAACTGCGGGGTTTGAAGGACATTACTGATGCTGCTGAGCGTTATCTCATTGCTCATGGAAGGACCCTGGGGACGTCAAAGTCAACGAAACCTTTCCAGAAGAGCGGGAACCAGGGAAACCAACCTGCCAAGGGACAAACTGAGTCCGCACCATCATCCAATGAAGGGCAGAACATAACGTGTTTCCATTGCAATGCCAAGGGCCACCGAGTCGCCAACTGTCCCCAGAAGAAAAATAACGGACATGTCAATGACAAAGCGCAAGAACATCGACGGAGATATTACGACAACAAGAGGCAAACGAGTGGCTCGAACCAACAAGTATGTGCGAGCAGCGTCATACTCCCAAGGGCTGCCGAGCAAGTGGATACACCATCGGACGTGGAAGAATGTCTATCTGATGGCCAGCTTCTACTCGCCAATGGCAAGTCAATCTCTGTCGTCGCCAGCGCAGCTGTGTCAGTGTCGAACATGCCCGTGTCGAAGGGATTTGTTGAGAAGCAGGAAGTGACTGTTCTCAGAGATTCGGGCTGCAATGGGGTCATCGTCAAAGAGGATCTGGTGCCAACAGAGAAGTTCACTGGTGACTTCAAGTGGACGCTCATGGCTGACAGCAAATGCGTGAGGGCACCAGTGGTAAAAATCCTGATCGATACTCCATACTTCACCGGAGAAGTTGAGGCCGTCCGCCTGAAGAAGCCCTTGTACGATCTATTAATTGGGAACATTGGGGGTGCGAGACGTCCTGATGACCCTGATGTCGAATGGAGAATGGGCGCAGCTCAGCCTGCTGTTGAGGAGGAAGACCCACTGCCATTCGCGAATGAAGATATCAGCGAACTGTTACGAGATGACAGAGCAACTGTGCATCGCCGCGACCAGCCGCAGGTTGTAAGCGCTGTGACGACCAGAGCCCAGGCGAAGAAGGACAAAACAACTACGCCACTCAGGGTCACCAACAGTTCTGCAACTGCTGTCGTGGACAGGAATCGGCTGATTCAGCTACAGGAAGCTGATTCGACTTTAACAAAGTACAGGAGTCGTCCTGTCAAGGAGATGACTAAGGGCGAAGGCACTGTGCACTTTGAGGTGAAGGCCAAGATCCTGTACAGAGTGTTCCAGCACGCGAGAGTCAACGGTGGGAAGCCTCAACCACTTAGGCGCCAGGTGATGGAGGTGGCCCACGACTCTATTATGGGAGGTCACCTGGGTGTCAAGAAGACATCGGACAGAATCCAGGCTGCGTTTTACTGGCCAGGACTGCATGCAGATGTGACTCGATTCTGCCGATCGTGCGATATTTGCCAGAAAACCATACCTCGAGGAAGGGTCCCGAAAGTGCCGTTGCAGAAGATGCCTTTGATCGACCGACCTTTCAAGAGGGTGGCCATTGACCTCATCGGCGAGATCAAACCGCCAAGTGAAGAGGGTCATCGTTGGGTACTGACCCTGGTAGACTATGCAACCAGGTACCCAGAAGCCGTGCCTCTGAAGAAAATTGACACCGAGACTGTTGCCGAGGCACTTGTGGACATTTTCAGCAGAATTGGGGTTCCTGAAGAGATCCTCACAGACCTGGGGACACAGTTTGTCTCTGAATGCATGGAAGAGGTCAACAGGCTGCTGAACATTCGTCACTTGACTACGACACCCTATCACCCGATGTGCAATGGGCTGGTCGAAAAATTCAATGCGACGCTGAAGTCCACGCTTAAGAAACTATGCAGTGAGCAGCCAAGGCAGTGGCATCGCTACATCAATGCCTTGCTGTTTGCATACAGGGAGGTGCCACAAGAGTCCACTGGATTCTCCCCGTTCGAGCTGATGTACGGGCGGACCGTGAGAGGCCCGATGCAAATACTAAAGGAATTGTGGACGAAAGATGTGGACACACCTGAAGTGAAGAACAGTTACCAGTACGTGTTCGAGTTGCGAGAGAAACTGGAGGAGACTCTCGAGATTGCGAGAGAAAACTTGAGAAAGTCTCAGGATAGCGGAAAGCACTACTACGACCGCAAAGCCGTAAACAGGAAGTTTACACCAGGTAACAAAGTGCTGATACTGCTTCCCACTGATCACAACAAACTACTGATGCAGTGGAAAGGCCCATACGAGGTTGAGGCCGTGGTAGGGATCAACGACTACAAGGTGAATGTCGGCAAGAAGTCCAAGATCTACCACGCTAACCTCCTGAAACTGTATGTGGAGAGACCTCCGGAAGCAGTACAGGTCGCAGCAAGTGTGGAAGAACCAGCCGAACTAGACGAGTTCGATGGTGAGGAACTACTGGAGTTGGGAGACCTCCACAAGAAAGAGGGAGTGGATGACGTCAAGTTAGGACCTGACCTGACAGAAGACCAGCAGAAGGAGCTGCATGATTTTATGGGCGACTTCACCCATAGGTTCTCTGATGTTCCAGGCTCTACGTCCTTGGTCGAACATGAAGTCCACCTCACATCTGACGTTCCTGTTCGCTCAAAACCATACCCTATCCCGTTTCAGGCTCGGGAATCCTTGAAGAAGGACATCGACAGCATGTTGAAGATGGGGGTCATCCGTGAGTCATCATCCCCTTACTCATCTCCCGTTGTTGTTGTCAAGAAGAAAGACGGTACAAACAGGGTATGCATTGACTTCAGGAAAGTGAATAAGATCACCGTGTTTGACCCTGAACCAATGCCGACGGCAACTGATCTATTCCGACAGTTGACCGGCAGTAAGATCTTCTCAAAGATCGATCTCAGCAAGGGATATTGGCAAATTCCTGTGCGCGAAGAGGACATACCAAAGACCGCCTTTGCAACTCCAGACGGAACGTATGAGTGCCTGCGGATGCCTTTTGGCATGGTGAACAGTGGTGCTACCCTTACGAGGGGAATGCGAAAAATGCTCAAAGGAATGAAGAATGTTGTGTACTACTGGGATGATCTGCTAGTCCACACGGAGACCTTTGCGGAGCATCTGGAGACTTTGAGGGAACTGTTTTCCCGCCTGACAAAAGCCAATCTGACCGTGAGACCCAGCAAGTGCATTTTGGGGACCGACAACGTTGATTTCATAGGTCATTCACTGAAGGAAGGTCAAAAGGGGCTTTTGTTGGAAAACGTCACCAAGATCCTCAATGCGCCACGTCCTGAAACCAAAAAGCAGGTGCGATCCTTCCTTGGATTGGCTGGGCACTACAGAGAGTTCATTCCAAACTTCGCCGCCATAACGGCGCCTTTGTCGGACATGACCCGGAAAGGATGCCCCAACCGAATACTCTGGGGACCAGCTCAGGAGAAGGCATACCAGACCGTGCGCGACCTGATGTCACGAGACCCGGTGCTACGCCTTCCTGATACTGCCAAAGAGTTCATCTTGCGTACAGACGCATCGGACGAAGGGATCGGCGCCATGCTGATGCAAGAGCATGGAGGTAAACCGTTTCCGGTCAGCTATGCCAGCAAGAAGCTGTCAGGAGCCGAGAAGAACTACTCGACCATGGAGAAAGAGTGTTTAGCCATCGTGTGGGGAATCAAGAAATTTGAACTCTACCTCCAAGGGGTGAAATTCGTGCTTCAGACTGATCACAAACCCCTCACCTACCTGAACTCTGCGAAGTTTGTGAATAATCGTATCATGAGGTGGGTGATGTACTTGCAGAACTTTGATATGCGAGTGGAATCGATCAAAGGTTCAGACAATGTTGGAGCAGATTTTCTCAGCCGAGTATGTGAGTAAAACTGTGTTCATTCTCCAACAGACTAATGTACATATCTGGATTTCAATCTGTTATGTATACATAATATGTGTACAGGTAGCGTTTCAATGATTGAAAGAAATTAGGTAAATTTCTTCTGGTGTTGGGGGTAATGTTAGGAAACGCTACCGTTGCTGAGCTTTGGTTCAGTTTTGTGTGTTGCATGTAAGTTGACTTATTTGTACTTTGTGGGAAAGTACCGATATTATATTTTGTAAACACAATATTTATGCTTGGACGAGAATGCAGGTGAACTTTCTAGTCCTGTCAAAACAAGTTGTTTACCATGCTGTTTTAGTCGTGAGTTCGTGGCGTTCGTTCGGATTAAGTGCGTCGGCGCTTTTGATCTACGTCACAAAGAATGTCGCTGTTCTAGTCCATGCACGGCTCGTATAATGTAGTTGTATCATGTTTGGTCTGGAATATTCTCGAGATTGAGTATTTACTATATATGCCAGCGCGATTTGAATGTTTAAAAAGCTTCTATTTGAGTTCTGCTACGATGTGCAGTTGTATGTATTGAATGCTGAATAAATCCTCGAACTCAATTTGACGAGTTGTTTTCTGCTGCTGCGAAGACGGGCGACGTAGAATAAAAGAACACAACTATACGACATTTGAGAACTTGTGGCAATCTCAAGTGTCGTGTAACAGAGGGATATGGAACAGCCAAAACTGAGACAAATACTTTTGTAATTTCTTTACAGTAAATACAAAATGTCCAGAGAATTAGCAATATATCTAACATTGACTGACTGTGTGACGATATCTTCTGCTATTGGTCTGTTTCGACAGTGATATCAAAATCTCGACCTCCGGTCTCGATTTTGATATCACTGTCTCAACAGACCATAGCAGAAGATATCGTCACACAGTCGGTCAATATTGGGTAATATTAGATAGCAAACGTTTTGGTTGAGTGTATTATAAATGGGTTTTTTTTAATCTCAAAACAATGAACTGATCT
>NW_027128585.1:0-7500 GCF_037325665.1 Littorina saxatilis
TTATTGTACATAAAGCACTGGAACATTTTCAAACATAATGTGGTTAACTTCTATTTCAACTCAATGGGCGAGGGCGGGATGAAAAAAAACCATTTTAGCATTTCTTGTTCTGTTACAGTGTTAAGAGAAAGATAAATTCAATTCAATTTAATTCAATTCAATTTAATACAACTCTCTCTCCCTCATTCTCATTCTCATAAATCAGACTCAAACCTTCCGTTGTCAGGGTCGTGAATGCTAGCTACTGACTGGATTGGAAATACTCTTATGTCGCCTAGCGCCATATGTAACTGATGAAACCATTCATAGCACAGCGCAGAGCTATCGGTTTTTGGACGTCCCCATTTCACTGCTGTACAGCAAACATCGTCCCCAAATAACTGTGTCTGTGTGTGTCACCGACTTAGTTGCTCTGCAGAGTCTGTGTGTGTAATACTGCCTTGCTCTGCTGAGTTTGTGTGTTATACCGCTTTGCTCTGCTGAGTGTGTGTGTTTGTGTTAATTACGGTCTGTCTGTATATTCTTTTGTCTGTCCGTCTGTCACTCAAGGGTAAACCGGCACGATTAGCTTAGTGGTAAGGCGTCCGCCCCGTGATCGGGAGGTCGTGGGTTTGAACCTCGGCCAGTGTCACGATTTCATCTTTCGCCTGTGTACATATTTCCCCCTCGATATTTACTCGAGACCGAAATGTTGTTTCCTGGTAAAATTAAGAAGAGAAATTATTTATGGACGAAAAGCATGTCAGTTTCTTGCATGTGAAAAAAATTGGTTGTAAAATTAAATAGATTTCACTCACAAAATCGAATTCTTCGAAAACGTGTACCGAGTGGTTACGTCCCTTGAGTAAGAAGGGAAACATTTTAGGATGAAGCAAATTTCTAAGTTAAATAAAATAATTGGTTGGACAAATTTGGCCCCATGAATGTAAGGTACACAAGGTCGCTCATCAGTACTATCGAAGGGTGTTTTTTTTGTTCAGTGTAGAGTTTATACTAGATCAACGAGGCCGAAAATCGAAATATCAACACGGCGAAAGATGAAAACGTCACACCGGGTCATACCTAAGACTTTAAAATTGGAAATCTAGTGGCTGATCCACATCCCATTTTGGTGCAATCCCATTTTGCCGCCGTCCCATTTTTTTCCCCATCCCATTTTCGCGACATTTCACAAGCCAAGCGTCATTTTATAAAATTTATAATTTTGGATGATTAATGAGATGAGGATGATTATAATGATGATGCTATGGATTTCCAATTTGGATTGAGACTACGTGACAGGGCATTTTACTAACATGTCATAACAATAGCGCGACATCCCATTTTGACACCATATCCCATTTGGCCGCCATGCCGTTTCACCGTATTCCATTGTCGCGACATTTCACAAGCCAAGCGTCATTTTACTACCGTGTCATAACAATAGCACGTCATCCCATTTTGACACCATCCCATTTGGCCGCCATCACATTTTTTATTTATTCTTCTTGCCAAGCCTCACTATACTACTATACTGCGTTATTCAACTAGGAAGACATTCCGTTTACGCCAAATTCCATTTTTGCCACAATCCAAAATGTCGCGAAATAGAGATGGCGGCAAAATGGGATGACGGCAAAACGGCATGGCGACAAAATGGAATGTGGCGCTAGTGGTTTGACACGGTGGTAAAATGACACATGGCCTATGAAATGTCGCAAAAATGGGATGGGGGCAAAATGGGATAACGGCGAAACGGGATTGCGCCAAAATGGGAAGTGGAGCTAATGGTACATGACATGGTGGTAAAATGACACTTGGCCTGTAAAATGTCGCAAAAATGGGATGGGGGCGAAATGGGCTAACGGCCAAACGGGATTGCGCCAAAATGGGATGTGGGGCTATTGGTAAATGATATGGTGGTAAAATGACACTTGGCCTGAGAAATGTCGCCAAAATGGGATGGGGGCGAATTGGGATAACGGCGAAACAGGACTAATAGATCCCTTGACTTGGGGTAGTGCGACTCTGTCACTGCTAGCTTTCCACTCGGAGGAAGCGACCGGAATTTCCCAACGATGGGACATCCTAGTAATGAATTTTTTTTTTTTAATTCCTAAAATTAACAGAGTCGCGCTACCCCAAAAGTCAAGGAATTTCGTGTTTGTCCCTTGACTTTGGAGATGACAAGAAAATATCGGGCGCAAAAACGTGATTTGTAAAATTTTTCACAACATATGTCGCCTAGCGCCATGTATGTGATGAAACCATTCATATAGCTCTGCGGGAGCTCTGCACTTTTGGACGTCCCCATTTCACTGCTGTACAGCAAACATCGTCCCCAAATACCTGTTTGTTTCTAAAAAAATCACGCTGGAGGTTGCATTTTATGTAATAACCTCCTGAAATGAGTTTTGACACTTTAGAATGGCATGTAAAATGACACATGGCTTATGAAATGTCGCAAAAATGGGATGGGGGCAAAATGGGATAACGGCCAAACGGGATTGCGCCAAAATGGGACGTGGAGCTAATGGTACATGACATGGTGGTAAAATGACACTTGGCCTGTAAAATGTCGCAAAAATGGGATGGGGGCGAAATGGGCTAACGGCCAAACGGGATTGCGCCAAAATGGGACGTGGAGCTAATGGTACATGACATGGTGGTAAAATGACACTTGGCCTGTAAAATGTCGCAAAAATGGGATGGGGGCGAAATTGGTTAACGGCGAAACGGGATTGCGCCAAAATGGGATGTGGAGCTAATGGTACATGATATGGTGGTAAAATGACACTTGGCCTGAGAAATGTCGCCAAAATGGTATGGGGGCGAATTGGGATAACGGCGAAACAGGACTAATAGATCCCTTGACTTGGGGTAGTGCGACTCTGTCACTGCTAGCTTTCCACTCGGAGGAAGCGACCGGAATTTCCCAACGATGGGGCATCCTAGTAATGAATTTTTTTTTTTTTTAATTCTTAAAATTAACAGAGTCGCGCTACCCCAAAAGTCAAGGAATTTCGTGTTTGTCCCTTGACTTTGGAGATGACAAGAAAATATCGGGCGCAAAAACGTGATTTGTAAAAATGTTCACAACATATGTCGCCTAGCGCCATGTATGTGATGAAACCATTCATATAGCTCTGCGGGAGCTCTGCACTTTTGGACGTCCCCATTTCACTGCTGTACAGCAAACATCGTCCCCAAATACCTGTTTGTTTCTAAAAAATCACGCTGGAGGTTGCATTTTATGTAATAACCTCCTGAAATGAGTTTTGACACTTTAGAATGGCATGTAAAATGACACATAACCTATGAAATGTCGCAAAAATGGGATGGGGGCAAAATGGGATAACGGCCAAACGGGATTGCGTCAACATGGGAAGTGGAGCTAATGGTACATGACATGGTGGTAAAATGACACTTGGCCTGTAAAATGTCGCAAAAATGGGATGGGGGCGAAATGGGCTAACGGCGAAACGGGATTGCGCCAAAATGGGATGTGGAGCTAATGGTACATGATATGGTGGTAAAATGATACTTGGCCTGAGAAATGTCGCCAAAATGGGATGGGGGCGAATTGGGATAACGGCGAAACAGGACTAATAGATCCCTTGACTTGGGGTAGTGCGACTCTGTCACTGCTAGCTTTCCACTCGGAGGAAGCGACCGGAATTTCCCAACGATGGGACATCCTAGTAATGAATTTTTTTTTTTTTAATTCTTAAAATTAACAGAGTCGCGCTACCCCAAAAGTCAAGGAATTTCGTGTTTGTCCCTTGACTTTGGAGATGACAAGAAAATATCGGGCGCAAAAACGTGATTTGTAAAAATTTTCACAACATATGTCGCCTCGCGCCATGTATGTGATGAAACCATTCATATAGCTCTGCGGGAGCTCTGCACTTTTGGACGTCCCCATTTCACTGCTGTACAGCAAACATCGTCCCCAAATACCTGTTTGTTTCTAAAAAATCACGCTGGAGGTTGCATTTTATGTAATAACCTCCTGAAATGAGTTTTGACACTTTAGAATGGCATTTAACGCTCATTGAAGTTTTAACAAACTTTCTAACACCTAAAACATTCATAGCACCGATAACGTAATTCTAGCTCTGCACTTTGTGTACACATACGTCCCCATTTCACTGCTGTACAGCAAACATCGTCCCCAAATGTCTGTTTTTCTAAAAATCACGCTGGAGGTTGCATTTTATGTAATAACCTCCTGAAATGAGTTTTCACACTTTAAAATGGCATTTAACGCTCATTGAAGTTTTAAGAAACTTTCTAACACTTAAAACAAAAGAGACCCCAAATGCCTGTGTTTTGAGCAAGATGGCATTTTGATACACAGCCGACCCCAAATGACTGTAAAACCACCTATGTGTGTGTGTGTGTGAATCTGTCAGTTTGTTAGTCTATTTGTGCCAGTATACATGTTTATGTCTGTCTGTAACTTAAGTCTTAATGCACGTTTGTCTGATCACGTGTACGTGCTTGATAAAAAAACAACTGACATTTCTACTCACCGTTCAGATGCAATGTGATAGTTTTGCTGAATCTGGCACCGTTTCTCAGTTCTCCAAAAAGGAACAGCGACGTACCGTCAACGTCGTTTACTAGTGTTACCATAGAGAACTCACGTGACTGCTCGTCACACCAACAACCCGCCTGTACACTGCATACTTTATTTATAAATGTAATGTGGCATGAAGGGGACCCAAACTTCGGTTTTCTTCCTCTAAATACCCTCAAGCTCTTGATGTCTTCTTTTTTGTCACCACATGTATTGTGGACAGCAAAAATCACCGTCGTATTCATATTGTACTTTCCTTCACCGGTGCTCTTTATTTCGAAAGATGAACCTGCAAAAAACAAAATTACATGTTGTGAAAGATTATTTGTATGCAAACATCTGGGCCCGTATGCTTATGGGGGAAGTTCGCGACAACTCCCGAAGTTTTGAGTGACATCGGAAGTACTTGCCTCACTTTCGTATGCATGGGCCGGAAAAAGGGTTTACCTCGAAGCAAAGCGAGGAAGTAACTCAGGGTATTTTGCGACTACTTCTAAAGTTTTGAGTGACATCGGAAGTACATCTTCACTTTCGCATGCATGGGACGAAAAAAGAGTTTACTTTGGAAGCAAACGAGGAAGTAAATGAGGGTAAATGTACTACAGCCAGACCCAGTAGTAAACACGCTACTTCCACAGTTTCTCAGTGCAAAAAGGCAGGGCTTTTCTTCAGTTTTTCATGTCAAACCGAGCTGACGCTCCCAAAGAGAGAAAATAGAGGGAAAAGTCGTATCTTCTGCATGCATTTCGTGCAAATTTCCCTGAATACAAACCTGAGTTGCCAGCTTTGACTTTTGTTTGTTCTGGGTCATTGGCCACCACTCTTTCATTCCCGCTTATACGAGGGGGTTACTGTGTTTCTATGAAAATGGGCGTCGTTGTGTGCATGTGTGAGTGTGTGTGTGTGTGTGTGTGTGTGTGTTTGTGTGCGTGCGTGCGTGTGTTTGTGTGCGTGTGTGTGTGTGTGTGTGTGTTCGAGTGTTGAAGTGTAAGTTTCTGCTATTTTTTTTGTCATTGCTTTATCTGTGTGTGTGTGTGTGTGTGTGTGTGTGTGTGTGTGTGTGTGTGTGTGTGTGTGTGTGTGTGTGTATGTATTTGTGCGAGTGCCTGTCTGCCTGTGTGTGCGTGCGTGCGGGTATAATTGTGCGTCTGTTCCTTCATACGTTTGTTTGCGTGTTCGCGCGTGCCGTGTGTGTGTGTGTGTGTAAGTGTGTGTGTGTGTGTTTGTGTGTGTGTTTGTGTATGTGTGTGTGTGTGTGTGTTTTCGATGTTATGTGTGTGTTCGACGGTGTGTGTGTGTTCGACGGTGTGTATGTGTGTGTGTGTATGTGTGTGTGTGTGTATGTGTGTGTGTGTGTGTGTGTGTGTGTGTGTTCGACGGTATGTGTGTGTTCGACGGTGTGTGTGTGTGTGTGTGTGTGTGTGTGTGTGTATGTGTGTGTGTGTGTGTGTGTGTGTGTGTACCCACTCCCCACACTATGATGAGCTGACTATATTTGCGCCTTGATATTTTATTCATGTTCTTACGTTTTATGCTGTTTATTGTGATTCACCACACCCGAGTTTATCGTAATTGAGATAATAAAGTGTTCTATGTCTATGTATTATGTCTAATACACATGCACACACGCACGTAGGCTACAAAAATCCAATCTTGACTTTGAACTTTATATAAACATACATCCTCTTCACAATTAACGAGGACAAACGTAATTTACAAACACCTAAGTACAACAATTTTTCTGTTTTAAAAATTCGGACACACATTTTCTCAAATAATATGAAATTCGCTGAACTTATCTTCTTTTCACTACACCTTATATCTTGATTCCCAAAAAATGGAGTTCTGCCTTTTTAAATTTACCAGTAACACAAACATTCGCTCTGACCAAACTATTTTTGTCCAGCAGTTTTACCGATACACAATCATTAAAAAAACACTACAAAAAGAGTTTTAAGTTAACCGACTTCGCTACCACATAAACAACCTTTTTTTATTGTCCCCAACATTCTGGTCAACGAAATCATTATTATAGACAGTCATTCTATTTAAGGACAATTATCACAGCTTTCGTTCAACCAGTTAAAAACAACAATTATAGTAAAAGCTACAGCGCGATCAACGTTTGCCCATTTACGAACTCGCGATGAGATTTGTTTCTTCTGGTCACCAAGCCTACCGTTTACAAACGCATGCGCACTAATTGGGATTCCCCCAATTTTCTCGACCTTGACCTCAGAACTCTCGAAGCCACTACTTCGGCGTTCAATTTAGCTCGTGCATACCGAGTAGCTGGCAACTTTGCTTTCGAAGTTCCCACTTCCAATGTCAAGGGCCTCTCGCTTGACATAATTATACGACGATATCGCATCTCAAGGGTCCTTACCCATCCAAAAGAAACCTCCAGCGCATACTACAATTGCAGGACATTCCGTTTTTAAAGGCAGCTCATTGGGAAATTATCTCAGACACAATATCGAAGACGTGAAATGCGTCAATCGAGCAACTGTCGTAACTTGGCTACAATGAGACGGTCTCCTACCTTGCACCATAGACACGGACTGTGACATTCTTGTTTAATTTAGGTGAAATGCTTAAAACAGAGTGACTCAAAAGCGACAGTTCGATCAGTTACTGACCGAAAAAAACGTGCTCGAGTCATTCGGCGAAGGTGGCGAGCTTTCAAACCAGCACGACTGAATAACTCAGAATGCCTTTTTTCATCATGCCTCTATTCTACACGAGTAACATAGTGCAGTGGTAACGGTTCCGGACTCTCGTTCATTTGCTCCGGGTTCAAGTTCCGCCGGGAGCTATATATTTTTTATTAATCTTTTCCTTTTTAAGCCTCCGCAATTGCATTCCGGCTGCAAAAACCGGGTTTTGCCTCTGTGTTAATTTTATTCATTTGCAAAAGAAACCTTCCTATGCTTTGAAAA
>NW_027128585.1:12500-15000 GCF_037325665.1 Littorina saxatilis
GCTAGATCAGCTGCGCGCTTAGTAACAGCTTTGCAAACAGAACGAACGGCCTGGCAATCTCCTTCTGTGTAGTGATCCTCCATGTCTAGCTTTTTCAACAGGTGCTTTGTAATAAGATATCCGTTCGTGTCACTTTGAGAGAAATAACAGACTGAAAATTAGGCATCTGTGTGTGTGTGTGTGTGTGTGTGTGTGTGTGTGTGTGTGTGTGTGTGTGTGTGTGTGTTTGAGAGTGTATGCGTGTGTGTGTGTGAGTGTTTGTGTGTGAGTGTTTGTGTGTGTGTTTGTGTGTGTGTGTATGTGTGTGTGTGTGTGTGTGTGTATGTGTGTGTGTGTGTGTGTGTGTGTGTGTGTGTGAGTGTGTGTTACCCCAACTAAAACATTCATTCCTGTGTCAAACTTTATATGCCATTAAAGGCCCTTTACTTGGCTACCTTGCATATTTTTCGGATCAAAGTTGTCTGTTTTAAGTATCACGTGACCGCCACCGAAGTAAGGGTACCCCCAAAATCGACCTGACAATAACGTAAGGTACCAATTAAAAAATCGACAAAAAAGTCAGAATAGGCGCAACTTTGCAACCTTTACATACGAGAAGAAAGAAAAATCATTTATCTATCCAGAACAGGTTGTTTTGTGATCTTGCGTATCTCTTGTGTTATGTCATTTCTACTGATGCAGGTGTGGAACGCATGAGCAGTAGAAAACGAGAGGATTTCCGTCCATTGTGAGGGGTACCATGACAAAAAGCGCCGTATTTCAGCATTGCCTAAATGGATTGATTCGAAACTTTCAGGAGCTAAAGTCTACATATACGATACTTACCCTGGATGATATTTTGGATCACTACATGCTTGTACTCAGATGTCATGCACTCTTCCGGAAAATGTTTTTAAACCCATCACAGGTTTGGGCATTTACATCCTAAAACATCATGACTTTGCATACATACAGACAAATGTTACAAGAACTGACAAAGTTTCATTTGAGTATGACGACTGACGGACATTTGCTAGCCATGTAAACACACGAGAACAAAATGGAACGTTCAGGCTGTTTACTATTGACAGCGGTTATCGCTGAATGCCTCTCAAAACATGCTGCGGTCACGGATGACTGGATATGGCTGTCGCACTGCAATCCTCCCAAAATATGTGATCGTGTTTACAGGACTAGGAAACGTAAACTAGTTATTGTATTTATGTGAAACTTTGGCAGTATTTGTAACATTTATGTGTCTGTCCGCATGCGAAGTCATGATGTTTTTGGATGCAAATCGTTAAACTTATGGCACGTTTTAAAACATTTTCCTGGAAGATTGCTTATCATCTCAACAATATCTGTACCGGACGTACGTCTCGTATGTAGACTTAAGATCCTGAAAGTTTTGAAGCAATCCATTTGGGCATTGCTGAAATATAGCGCTTTTTGTCCTGGTACATATCAAAATGAAGGCAAAAACCTCTCGTTTGTTACTGCTCATGGGCTCAACACCTGCATCAGTATAACTGACATAACACAAGAGATACGCAAGATAACACAAGAGATACGTCAGATAACACAAGAGATACGCAAGATAACACAAGAGATACGCAAGATAGCAAAACTAAACAACCTGTTCTGGATAGATAAATGATTTGGCCTTCTCCCCGTTTGTAAACGTTGCCAAGTTAGGCATATTCTGAATTTTTGTTGATTTTGTAATTGGTACATTACGTTTTTGGTCGATTTTGGGGGGTACCCTGACTTCGGCGGCAGTCACGTGAATCTTTGATCTGAAAAGTGTGCCCGGTAGCCAAAAGAAGGGCCTTTAATGGCAAATACAGTTTGAATGAAATGACACGGCATTGAATGTTAAGTTGGGGTACAAAAATGGGTGCAATACTTTTTTTGTTCGATTTATTTAAGGATTTGTGCAATGTGAGTATCTTCATGAGTATCATCATGATTATTATTATGATCATCATTATACACACGCCCAATTACGCAACGTGGCTTATGATCTGTGCTTTGAACAAGACATACAATGCAGATTTCTCATATTAATCAAATCAAACAGTGAGCATGAGTGAAAAACAAAACAAAAAACCATTTGTTTAAATGCGGATCTATAATGTACAAAATCAAATACAAGTAATCTTTAATATCAAATGCAGTTCACCACAGCGACAAGAGCGACAAGAGAAGGTCAGAAGATCCAAGTGACCTGACAACTAACAATAGGTGTGAAGAAAAGGCGTCATACAATGCACGTGCGTTTTACGTTATTTCTTGTCCCAGGCATGTAACCTTTTAGGCTAAAGCATGAGTTACCTTTCAATCAGCGAAACGTCATCTGCGCTAATTCTGCCTTCATAGCCAAGTTTGGAGGAAAGTCGAGGACAGCTCGCAAATATCTGGCCTTTCTCCATCTGTTGAACAAGCTCCAGCCTTACCATCTCTCCGATGTACAATACACTGGTCATCTTTTCCAAACTGGAACATAAATAAAAACATCATA